>NC_140372.1:6165000-6170000 GCF_054491055.1 Hypomesus nipponensis
AGAGAAAGAGAGAGGGAGAGAGAAAGAGAAAGGGAAGAACTGAGAAGAGAAAAGGAAGAGGATATGAGATAGATTCTTATCATTCTCTGAATGTGCCCTCTGATGCGTCTGGGCTTACAGGTTGAGTCAAACAAAGGATTATTTTGTCATCTAATTTTACACAATACTTTTAGTATGTTCAACATAGCACATCCCTGTTGATGACTGCAAGGCACTCAAGATTAATATGTCAAACAATAATCCAGTGCTCTTTTGATCAGTTTCTTACCGTATATCTTAAGCTCAGAGAACCATTTCATTGCGTCACACTCAACGGAAAACAAAGAGAGGGGCAGAGAGGGGAAGAGAGAGAAAATGAAAGCAAGGGATTTTCAATGGGGTGCAGAAACTCATGCATTTGGTGGAGGCCACTTAGTGAACAGTTCTATTTGTTGTCTTCATTTGGGGGTGTGCGTGAGGGGTTGTATTAGGAGCAGGGCCTACCGAGGGCCTGTGCTGTCTCTCTGACTCTGCTCTCTGGCTCTGTGTGGAGGCAGGCCACACCAATAACACAGTGTAATTGTGTGTGTTTAGATCCAATGTGCCTCTCTAACAGAATGTAATTGTGGCTCCTGGTCTCCGACTGGCTCTCTAATGCATCTCTATTAACCAGGCCTATCACTCTCTCTCTCTCACACACACACACAAACTCCTTTTCTCTCTCTCTTTCTCCTTTTACACCTATACCAACACACAGTCCCCACTCACACGCACACATGCTGTCCAGGATCACACAACTCTTCCACAGACAGCCTGTCCCCTCACGCCCCTGTCATCTGTAGTCCAGTAATCTGGATCCTCAGATTAAGCAGCCTGGCTCTGGGGGGAATCCGGAATCCATCTAATCTGAGCCTAACGAGCTGGCCAGGCCTCCCATGCCACAGACCCTGCTAATCCACAGGGATTAACACCAGCGCTTAGAGACACTGGGAGAGGTGGGACGCAGGAAGAAGATTGAGGGATGGAAGAAGGGATGTAAGGGTGGAGGCGAAAGGAGGTGTACCAGGGCGTTGAAAAAAGAGAATCCTGGATGTCGAATAAATCATGGACGTAGATACTGACACCTAGAACCTTCAACCTAGAAACGTGGATCTTGTAGGTTACAGAGAGAACAGAGGGTTCCTGATGGTGGGAGTCAAGTGGTCATTGCAGTGTTTGAATATCATTTCAGAGCGAAACAACAGTTCCCCGTGGCTCTCTGCCCTCTGCGAAACACTTTGTCGCTGCTTTTGTTTTTCTGCACACAAAAAAGAAAACCCACAGTCACTTGCTGGACAAGGTGCTGTGTCGCGGGAAAAAAAATGATGGTCTGTTTGTGCATATTTATTTTCTTTTGACAGTTTAATTATTTTTGCCCCATTGGAGGGAACACACAAACACCTCCTGCTCCCCCGGCTCTCATTACCAAAGCTGGGAAATTAAAACGGAGTTGTTTCGGAATGCTGTCATTTTCTAGGGGCCATGTTGGAATTATGTCCCAATCAGCAACTGAGGAAATAATTACTTGTATACTTCTAACTGCCCACATTTACCAAATGGCCGTGCAATTTACTGCCATCATGGCCTGAGAAGCAATCATTGGGCCAACTATAAATTCACAGACGGATTGTGTAGCGGTGTTATTGTGAAACATTAGATTTGGTCTCTCTCCGTCTCCTGTCGATCACTCTCTCCCCCCCTCTCTCTCCGCTCTCTCCTTCTCTTTCACTACCTATTTCTCCCTCTTTATTCAAATGGTCCCTCTCTTATTTTCCACTCTTTCACTCTTTCTTCCTCTTTCTCTCTCTCTCTCTCTCTCTCTCTCTCTCTCTCTCTCTCTCTCTCTCTCTCTCTCTCTCCCCCTCCCTCCCTCCCTCCCTCCCTCCCCCCTCCCTATACCTCTCAAGTCTCCCTCCCCCACCTTTCTCCCTGATGTGACCATGCCAGTGACATCACAATAGTAAGATGCCCCCCCGCTCACTGCCAGAGACCCCCTAGACAGAGTGCGACCTACGTTTAAGTGATTATTCCCACACACACCATTAAACACACTCAACATGGGTACGGGTGCACACACACACACTTAAACACACACACGCTCGCTGTCCTTTAAGTGATCACTCACACACATCATTAGACACACACACAGATTAATCGGGGGGTTTTATGTTTTATGATTGTGCGTCCGCGAGGCGGATGACTCTCAGTCGTGTGCCTCTATCGTACAGGCCCACCCTCTGGAGATTGACATCTTCTGTTTTCTGGTTCTCATTTTATAACAAACCTTTTATTGTCAGTTCTTAGCATATAGTCTACATACTATACACCGTACTCACTCTGAACAGCCTGTTTGTCATTTGAAGGATACAGGCTGAAGACAACCGTTGATGATATATCAGTTACTTGATGTAAACTGCATGTCAAAACGGAGAATCTTCTTTCTGAGTTACCAGGTTTAGGAGTATTAGTGGTACGGTCGGTGCTTCATTCATTCCCGAGGGGAAACTGTGCAGCACCTGTGCTGCCGGCAGCACCTGTGCTGTATATACAAGTGTGTACTATATCCTAGAAGTGTGTACTATATCCTAGAAGTGTGTACTATATCCTAGAAGTGTGTACTATATCCTATGTAGGGTTAGTATTTGTATGTGTTGTGTAAAGGAAACTAAGGAGTAAATAAAAATAATTGTCACAACTGACACACACTCATGCAGACATAAACACACACATGCACGCTCTCTCTCACAAACACACACACACACACACACACACACACACATACCAGGAAGCTGCCAAACCCATTCATTCCTTTATTTAATGTACTGGACATGCTTAATATTCTGTTGTCCTTGAAACACTCTCCACTGTAGGTTCTTTAATACTGTACTCTCTCTCTCTATCTCTGTGTCACTCCTCTCTCTCTCCCCCTCCTTCTATTCTCTGTGACTCTCTCCCCCTCTATCTCTTTTCTCTCTGTGCCTATTTTTTCTATTTCTGTCTCTTTTGACATCCTTTATCATTATAAGAATTATTCTCATTTTGCAATAAGGATGAAGGATAAGTGTAATGTTGAGTTTCTCCGGATCTCATCTCTCCAACATGCCAGCATTTGTGTGGCAGCGTTTGTGTGGCTCTGTACATATTTGTATGTCTGCTCTTGAAAATATTCACACAATGAAAGATGTTTATTTTCACATACTATAACTCTAAACACATTGTTGTGTGTATTGCAGAGTCTACCTTGTCTTTGGACAACTTTGACTCAGAACAGATTGTCATTGTTGAAACGCTTGTGAGAAACACCACAGCTGAACCATATGAGACTTCATGTGAGACTGATTCCAGGACGGTACATATGTTGCCTGATATTTTTGAACACAGAAAAAAATATATGTCCATGAAACACACTTTTAATCTTTTATTTCATTTTATCTATTACCAGTGGGACTACATTTTAATTCAAAATAGTTTTTTATTCCAGTGATCTCTAAATAAACAGGTGTTGGGCTCCATATGTCTGCTTCTCTGGAAGAGGTTCTGTAGTGAAAACATTCTGGAATGTTCCAGAAGGCTCCAGAACATTACGGCCTTTTGCCTTTTTTGTTCTTCTGATTGAGTTTTACCCTCCAAGATCTTTCAGTATTTTAATGTGTGCGCGGACATGTATGTGTGCGTGCATGTGCTGTACATACACACATACACAAAAACATACATACACACCCATGAATATACACATACTCTCACACAAGCAAACAGCATATACACAACATACAAACAAATACACACACTTGGGGGTGCACAGTAGGGTTTGTTTAGAGCTCCTGCTAGTCCCGTAGATAAGCACATTTTGCCTGTCTAACTGTGATCTCCCTTCACTAAACTAGGCCATACCACACACACACACACACTTTGAACAAGAGAAAACTTTCTGTGCTCTCGAAGTGCCTCTCTGCTTTGGATCATAGTGAGATAATGGCTCTGCATAAAGCTGTTCCATGATGATACTGGGAGGTTTGTTAGCTGCTTATCCCTGTGTTAGGAAGAGCACACACACAATGTATACACACGCATACACACATCTGCCTTTTCTATCCTGCCTGTCCCTTTTTGATGAGGTCGGCAGGAGCAACCCATTGTCTGGCCCAAAGGCCTCCCTTGTCCTGTCCACTTTTGATGAGGTCACGTTCCGACAGTCAGACCAACCCTCCCTCTCTGACCAGTGACAGCTGAATAGCCATCACTGACTCCCAGTGTGTGTGTGTGTGTGCATGTGTGTGTGTGTGCGTGTGTGTGTGCGTGTCTGTGTTGCTAAGGCTGGTGATGTAACAGGTAGAAGCAGACATATTCCCAGTCCCATCATCAGTAGACAAGCCTCCCATTTGGACTCCTCTGAATGTGCTGCATATGTGCTGCGCCAGGCACTGGGATCCCTCACATGTGCTAAGACTCTTGGATAACACACACACCCTCAAGCCAAGATTTGGTTTCCTGAAACTAAACCCAGGGAAAGGTTATGAACGGCCAGCGTCCCCCTTTTGTCAGGCCTCGGGTCACCTTTACCACATTAGACTCGCTCTAACACACACACACACACACACACACACACAGATGCACATACACACACCTTTGCTCACACACACCTGTCCTACTTGGTGAGAATCCCTCCTAACCTAACCACGTGGTGTAGGAACACATTCCATAGACTTCTCTCACATGGTACTTTGTTCCGTGGAAAACAAACACATATGACATGCCCTCCATTTTTTCTAATAAGTCTGTGTGTGTGTGTGTGTGTGTGTGTGTGCTGTAGCCCTTCTTCAGAGGACACAGAAAGTGGTGACAGGCTCCAGAGAGCCCCCTAAAACCAAGCAGCTTTTCCCAGCAGCTGCAGCTTCAGCCTGGGCCTCAAACACCCTGATGACCCCCCCCCTCTTCCCGGAGCTGCCACTCACACATACAGTAAACACAGTTTCTCTTTCTCA
>NC_140372.1:6175000-6197500 GCF_054491055.1 Hypomesus nipponensis
CGCGTTCTGACAGAGAGAAAAATGGGATACGAGAGGGAATGAGAATGAGACAAAGGGGGAAATCTAGAAACATTTGTGTATTAAAAAAGCACAGAGAGAGAAAAACAGAAAGAAATGGAGAGAGGGAGAGGGAGAGAGAGAGGGATGAGGATGACTGTAATGGGTTTGAAACCCCTGGTGTGTGAGAGCACGGAGACAGAGAGACAGTGTGAGACACAATAGTTAGCGGAGCGGGCTGGCTCCGGAACGTTCCCTGCAGAGGGAATAGCACCGTGCGGAGCGCTGCTCCCATTGGGGGGTGGGGGGGAGGGGGGGTGAAGGGGAGCCTGGGACAAGGAAAACCACCTCCGATACCACCGGTGCACGGGGGAAACACAGCAACAATCATTCCTGAATCGTTCCCAAACATCTCCTGAAATATTCCTGCAGCAAATGCCAGAAGCCAGTGTGCGGCTGGGAATGTAGGTCTGGGAATGGGAATTCCAGGGTATTCGAGTGTTAGTAAGTCATAAGGTAAGGGGTTGTGTTAGACAACCCAAAAGCCTTCTCTTTTTTCCCCTATCTCTCTTTCTCTTAGACACACAATATTGAGTGGATGATGGCTGCGTTTATTTCTACCCCACTAGCTATAATTTTTACTACTAATCAAGCTACAAACTTGAAGATAAAAAATAACTAGGATATAAAACTAAATTATAAAGTTCAAGATGGGTTGGAAAAAGGGTGAGAGAGGGAGAGAGGGAGCAAGAAAGAGAGGCAGAGGTGAATGAGAGAGAGAGAGAGAGAGAGAGAGAGAGAGAGAGAGAGAGAGAGAGAGAGAGAGAGAGAGAGAGAGAGAGAGAGAGAGAGAGAGAGAGAGAGAGAGAGAGAGAGAGAGAGAGAGAGAGAGAGAGAGAGAGAGAGAGAGAGAGAGAGAGAGAGAGAGAGAGAGAGAGAGAGAGAGAGAGAGAGCTTTACAGACAGAAGGAATGCTGTGTTTGCATCACAGGTCTTCATTCACAATGTCTGGTTTCAGGCTAAGAGGCTTTTAACTCTGGACCAGACTCCTCTGATAACTACTGTTATGATAGAGAGAGAGAGAGAGAGAGAGAGAGAGAGAGAGAGAGATAAAGATAGAGAAAGGGGCGAGGGATAGAGATCGGGGAAGGGAGAGAGACATAGAGAGAGCGAAAGCAAGAGGAAGCAAGATATGGAAAGATTGAAAGAGGAGTAGAGCTATAGTGACCGGCAAGAGAGAAAGAATGCACTGGTTCTTTAAATCCTGCCTCACCTCTCCGTCTCTCTCTTTCTCTTCACCACTCACTCACTCTCGTTATTCCTCTGCTCCTCCCACCCTCCCTCTCCCCCTCTTTGTCTGTGCCCTCCCTCTCCACCTGCTCCGTTCCTTTCTCTCAACCCCTCCCTCTCTCTCTCTCTCTCTCTTTCTCTCTCTCTCCCTCTCTCTCTCTCTCTCTCTCTCTCTCTCTCTCTCTCTCTCTCTCTCTCTGTGCGCAGACCAAGCCCATAAGCCTTTCTATTGGCCTCTTGTCCACCAATGGCATACCAGATAGGGCCAGAGGGACTCCATATGCAATGTCCTGCTTTATATTCATGAGCTCCAATCGTGGCTTTAAGTCCTTGATTAGTGGAGTGCCACAGCTTTGGGTCCCAACTGGCAGTGCTGTAGGCTTGTCACTGGGAGAGACAGCAACACTCTGGTGATATAGCAGTCTTCACTCAGGACCGGAGACACAGACAGAGAGAGAGAAAGAGAGAGAGAGAGAGAAAGAGAGAGGAGGACAGGAGAGAAGGAGAGGGAAATCGAGAAAGAAAGAGAGAGAGAAAGGGGAAAAAAACTTTGATTTATAGTGGATGTGTGCTCGCAGGATGGTGTCAGTGTGCTGATGGATGCAGTAGAACTTTCGCTGTCTGAGTGTTTCTCCCTACACTCTGAACAAGAGTAGGTACATTCTCCTTTTTCTACTATTTCCTATGTTACTTGCTTGTTGTCCTAAATGTCTATCACTGTTTGTGTGCATGCATGCGTGTGTTTTATGTCTGGATTTGTCAGAGTAGAATGTGTGTGTTTGCACGTGTCGTTTTTCTGTGGTGGTATGTTGCAGAGGTGGTCGCTGGCATGTCAAGGTTGTTTCAGCTGACAGGCAGTGTGTGTGTCTGTGAGCGTGTGTGTGTGCGCGTGAGCGTGGGTGTCCGTCCGCTGGTGCTTGTCTGCGGTAGAAAGAGCAGCACAGCATGAGAGTTAGCCACCTGAGTAGGACACACACACACACACACACATGGCTGTCCCAACACAGAGAGCTGTGGCTTCCACACCACTTAAGAGAAAAGTGTTTGTGTGTGTGTTTCGAAATCCGTTGTTTTGTCTCTGGTGTCAGGGCTACAAGGGGGTGAGTGTGTGAGCGGTCCATGCGACTGACGGGAGAGCGGGGCAGGCAGGCAGGCAGGGGAAAGAGCGTGCAGGAGCGTGGAGCAGAGCAGAGCGGGGTGGAGGAGAGCAGGAGGAGGAGGAGGAGGGGGGACAAAGCGCTCCTAAATGCCAGGAGAGGTTGAATTTCAGACGGACAGCTCAGCATGTGGCCCGGCCGAAGCTTTAGAGAGCACCGGCTGGAGAACACGCGGCTCCGACACTCACACACACACACACACACACTGCTCCTTTAGCAAGCGCTCTGCTCTTTTCCACTTGTGTTAAGGACAGCGTTAAAAATGCAGATTAACTGGCTGGTAGCACACAGACAGGAGATGTGTAGGTGCAGTGTGTGTGTCTGTGTGTGTGTTGTGACTGAGCAGGGTTTTATGTAAATATCCAATCATGCAGAGAGAGTGTCAGTCACACACGCTGAAAACACACCTTCTGCAAGTAGAGCCACATGCAGGATAGAAGAGGAAAAACCGGTGTCCTGCAAAAAAAGATCTCGTAAACACAGGAACATTTATTTGATGTGCTTGTATAGGAGCAACTGTTTGGATTCCATAGAATATAAAATGGAATTATTGTCTCATGCACACTGCCAGCCACCTCCAAGGAAATCAAATATGTGGAAAAAGGATGTACATTGAAAAGCTGGACAACTTTGTGTGTGTGCGTGTGTGTGTTATTGTGTGTGGAGAGAATAGAGAAGCACAGGTAGTGTTAACCTATGGCCTGGACTGCGTGTGAGGTAGAGAGAGAGAGAGAGAGAGAGAGAGAGAGAGAGAGAGAGAGAGTGAGAGAGAGAGAGAGAGAGAGAGAGAGAGAGAGAGAGAGAGAGACAGAAAGGGTGAGAGAGAGAAAGAGAGACAAAGTGGATCGCTGCTCTCCTTCCTAGTCTGAGACCTACTTCACTCAGGGTCATAAACACACAACAGCAGACTGGCAACAGTATTCATCTAAACGTGTTTAATTATTTAACCTAATAATTAACATGCACGTCTAATCTAAATCACACACAGAACAGAAAGAACTTGTGAAGACCCTGACCACACAGTCTGGTCAACCTGCGTCCGACGCATGCTGTGTGAGAGCATACTGCTGGACATTCTGGTGCAGGCGTGTGTGTGTGTGTGATTCCAAAGTATTAGCTGTATGTTCCAATAACTATAGTGGAATTGTCCAAAAATATACCAATACTTCTTTTCTATATATTAATGTTTTTATCCATTATAATGCATTTTTGGATATTTGAAATTTGCCAGTTTGTATCGTGTGAGGGTGTGAATGGTTCATATAGGGCAAAGCATCTGGAAAGCTATTTAAAGTGTATTTTGTTGAAAGCTGGAGATAACCAGGTTTTGTCTGTACGCTTATCTACCTGTATCTAGATATGTGTATGGATATCCTATCTATGTATATATGTATCTTTGTATCTATTTATCTATATATCTGGTACCGGGCTTAGAGATCTCATCCCTCCATCTCTACCATCCCTCTGTCCCTCCATCCTTCCATTCCTCCATCTCTCCCATCTCTTCATCCCTCCATTGCTTCATCCCTTCGTCCATCACTGCAGAAGCTCTGCTCTAGTAATTACGCGCATCCTCACCTCGCGTCCCTTGAATGGAGATTGACGACTAGGAAACTAATTGATGTATTAGGTATAACGATAATAATAATGATAATAATAATAATAATAATATTAACAAACAGTTCATTAGTTATTATCATAATTGTTTTCCCCTTCATACTGAGCATATATTTAATTTGCATATCATTAAGCGGTGTATAATTGTTGTTTTTTTTCCCCGGACTAATAGTTGGTGTGTTTGTTAATTTATAAATATTTGCAGTTGTTTGTTGTTAGTTGTTAGTGGTGTGACTGGAGAGGGCACAAGATCCGGGAGCTTCTGTCAGTCTGATTTAAACAACAGAGCTTCTTGGTTTTTACACTCTTCACTATATTCTTTACCTTCATACTATCGGTGGCTGAAGGATGAATCTTTATTTAAATTTTTGATGCATGGAGAACAGTATTTTAATGAGCCGTTAAATACTGACGAGTGAATGAGAAGGGCTGAAAAATGTGTTGACAAGTTAACCACACCAGGGCGGCACGGCTCTTGGACTCCTTATACAGCTATCAGCCTGTGATTCTTAATCACGCATTGTAAATAGAAAATGTTTTCTGTTTAAGAAAATATTTTGCAAAAGACTTGAGACTTATAAAACTTAAATCCCTCTGGACAAAAAATCCCTCTGGATGTATTTTGGCAAATTAAATTTGAATCACACCGTGCATGGTGTGTGTGCATGTGTTGGTGTTTTAAACTAATGTGTAGAGGAGGAAAAAATTGTATTAAATCAAACAACACATATTAGACTTTTTTTTCATACATTTTCTTTTTTTTCTTTTATTCATTTGCTTTCTAAAATACTTGATTTCACACTTCCGCTTTGTAAAATAATTTTCTTAAATCAATATTAGACATGGTCATGAACAGATTATTGTGGTAATCATTTGGAATAAATAAAAATACCAAATATTTTACATGAAAATTTAAAATTACCAAACATTTTTGTTTTCACTTTTCATAACATAACATTTCATATTAACACGATGATACATTTGAATATTGAGAAATTGTTTTGTATGTCTTTCACTAGAATACTTGGACGACATGTAATTGACTTACTAACATTTACAAAAAAAAAAAAAATTCTGTGTCTGGAACAAACAGATTCTCCTAGCAGCTTTCCTTTGAAGAAAAGTTGATGATTTTTTATGTTTTTTCTCTCTCTCTCTCTCTCTCTCTCTCTCTCTCTCTCTCTCTCTCTCCACTCGCTTACTCGTTCTCCCGAGCGCGGAGGAGAGGACAACACTCGAGGGGGGGATCAGGGGAAAAGAGGGAGATTGCGTAAATTAAATTCCTTTTAATCTCCTTATAAAATCATTTACTTAATTCATCTGTCAAACCATGTCAATATGTGCCGTGCTGATTTGACTGCGTGTTAGAAGTGTGCTTGTGTGTGTGTGTGTTTGAGTATGTCTGCCATGCCTGTGTATTAGTGTGTGTTTGTGTGTGTGTGTTTGTACGTGTGTGTCTGTGCATCCGTGTGTGTGTGTCTGTGTTAGTGTGTGCTCGTGCATGTCTGCATGTGCGTGTGTGTGTGTGTCTGTGTGTGTGCGTGTGTGTGTGTGTGTCTGTGTGTGTGCGTGTGTGTGTCACTCAGCTCCCTGTCCCGGTGACCCTCGGAGACGAGGTGTCGCGCGGTGTGTTTTTTCACGTCTGTTCGTCCTCGCCACCCGGCCCGTCGGACCGCTCTCCTATTGTCCCTGCACGGCCACACACACGCGCGCGCGTGCGCACGCACGCACACACAGCCTCCTCTCACGTGAAGAGTGAAGCATTCCAGGGGTAATTAACTCTGGTTAAAAGAGAGAGCCCTCCTGAGTGGGCCCATTCACCCTGGAGAGAGGGGGAGGTGAGCGTGTGTGTGTGTGTGTGTGTGTGTGTGTGTGTGTGTGTGTGTGTGTGTGTGTGTGTGTTTGGAAGGAGAGGTGGGAGAGGGGTTTCCTTTTGTTTAAGTGGGGCAATACGTGCTTCTGTGAAAACACACTTTGCGTGCACGCACCCATAAAATGCAATCACATACATAGATATGTTGCATACACACACACACACACTAATGCGTGTACAAAGCGTTGTCGGGATGAGAGAGATGGGGAACAGGCCTTGATGATGTGATTGTCAATTTCTCTGATTTATGCTCAATCCATCAGTCTGTTTGACAGGGCACTCTGGCTTGTAGGAGGAAATCATAGCGTCTGAAACACACACACACACACACACACTTGACGGGACCATTCCAGTGTTACATGCTGCAATTAGCCAGTACAGCCCATGGTTGTGGAGACAGGGGAGGTTCCGGGACACAGAGCAGAGAATGATGGAGGAGAAGGGAGACGATCACTTCCTCTGAAAACCTCTCCACCCGTTCCCTCTGCGTATCCACATCCCTGCCTTCTTCTCTTTCCTTTCTTTCTCGTTTCCCTCTCTCTTTTTCTCTCAGCGCCTCGGTTCCACCTGTCCTGCATTATTCCTCAACTCATCTGTCATTCTTTCTTCTTCTTCTTCTCTCTCTTTCTTGCTCTCTGGGTTCGGAATTTATCCTGGACCACAATGTGTTCCTCGTGTTTTCACAATGTCATTTTTTTTTTAATTAAGTTGGTGGAGACTGTCTAGCAGCTTTGTGTGTTTGTCTGTGATCCTAGTTGATGATCCCTTTTCTATCCCTCTTATTCTCATGCTCTCTCTCTCTCTCTCTCTCTCTCTCTCTCTCTCTCTCTCTCTCTCTCTCTCTCTCTCTCTCTCTCTTGTGGGAGTGTGTCTGTTATAATACCAGGGAGAGTGTGTGTGTGAGCGGTCCTTGTATGGAATGATAAAATTATCATTGTCCTACAGAAGAAAGAAAGGGGAAGAGCAAGAGAAAGAGAGACAGGAAGAGATGGATAGAGAAAGAGAGAATGAGAGAAGAAGAAACAGAGACAGAGGAGTAGAAATAAATGGCTTTGCCGTCTGCCGACCGACAGTGAAATATTCCTCCTTTCATCACCCCATCATACTTTATGTGTGTGCTTGACTGAGAGAGAAGGACCGGAGCCCTTCTCTCTTTCTCTCTCTTTCCCTCCTTCCTTCTCTCTTTCTCTCCTTCCTTCTCTTTCTCTCTCTTTCCCTCCTTCCTTCTCTCTTTCTCTCCTTCCTTCTCTTTCTCTCTCTTTCTGTCCTTCCTTCTCTCTTTCTCTCTCTTTCTCTCCTTCCTTCTCTCTTATTCTCCATCCTTGTCTCTCTTTCTGTTATTTTGATAGTTTTCTAACCTCAACATTGAAATTCAACAGTTTTCCTGACATTGTTGACTGTTACTGTTAGGGGTGTTGTAGGGTGACCTTCCAGTAGAATAAGATGGTGTTTTCAAATCAGATCACAATGAAGCTCTGACTGGACATTTCCTCCTAATCTGCTTATGCTTCATCATTTCTCCCTACAATATGCAGAGCTACCTGAATACATTAATATCATTCTTTAATCTTGCCCTTACTGTGCGTGTGTGTGTGCTTTCTTTATTGTTTAAGAATACTAATAGGACAGTTTCTTCCTGACCACCCAACCCCCCTCATTTGAGGTTTAGCAACTCACGTTCCTATACAGAGTGGGACCCACCCCCTCCCCCTTATCCCCCCCCCCCCAACCCCTCCCCCTCCACTGCTGTCACATTCACCTTTGCACACACTCAGTCCATCTGCCGCGCTCCCCGCTAACAGCTCCCGTCAGTCACGGTAACACACACACACACTCGGAATACCTCACCTGCCCCCAACCAGAATTGTTGTACAATGCAAACACAAACACACACAGACTTACGCAAATGGATCATGACAGCAACACTGTCGCTGTTGATTAAAAATGCCTGTTTTTACAGACCTCTTGTTTTTGTTTTCACATACAGTTGAAGTTCTGTTGCTCTTAGAAAACAACCTTAATACAGTGCAGTCGTTGATACTGTCTGTCCAGGGCAGGGAGATAATTAGGTAGGGCAGTTGCAGCCATGTCTGATGACCTGGGGTGTGTGTGTGTGTGTGTGTGTGTGCGTGTGCGTGTGTGTGTGTGTGTGGCTGCGGAGGAGGAGGAGGAGGAGGAGGTCAGGAGGGGAAAACTGTGGTTGTGGCATTTCCTCTCCTCAGGGCTTGTGGCTTTGCATTAGGAAGAATGGCACCTGTCTCATCAATCACCTCCTCACCATCACACACACACATACACACACAGTCATGGTCCTTCCATTCACAGATGGAGCAGCAACACTTGAGTGAGTCTCTGAGCATCGACAAGACACTGACACCCACAAACACGCACACTCAGAGACACACAGCGCAAGAGAGAGAGAGAGAGAGAGAGAGAGAGAGAGAGAGAGAGAGAGAGAGAGAGAGAGAGAGAGAGAGAGAGAGAGAGAGAGAGAGAGAGAGAGAGAGAGAGAGAGAGAGAGAGTACGCGCTTGTGTGTGCGTGTGTGTGTGTGTACAACAGCAGTTGTTACGCGTTCTGACAGGAGCGTGAAATAGGTTCAGGTAGAACCCTATAGGTTAATGCTCTCTTCACTGCTGTCCTCCTCTCCTCACCTCTCCTCTCCCCATCCACTCCTCTCCTCTTCTGTCCTCTCATTTCCTTTCCCCACAACTCCCCATATCCTCTCCTCCTCCCCCTCCCCCCCTCCTGCTCCTCCTGCTCCTCCTCCTCCTCCTCCATTTGGACTTTAGTGTGTGGGTCACATTTG
The DNA here is from genome assembly GCF_054491055.1 of Hypomesus nipponensis. Taxonomy (NCBI): domain Eukaryota; kingdom Metazoa; phylum Chordata; class Actinopteri; order Osmeriformes; family Osmeridae; genus Hypomesus; species Hypomesus nipponensis. The sequence goes on from NC_140372.1 coordinate 6,183,743, forward strand.
GGTCACAATGTTATGGGCCGTGTCTTGTTCTCTCCCGGAGCAGAGTGAGTGCAGCCTCTCCTCCCTGGGCATCCAGGACAGCCTGGACCTGTCTGCTTCTCTGGCCCGGCCGTTATCTCCCAGTCTGATTGGTTCATGATCAATAACAGTGATTTGGTTTTACGTCATTTTACACTGCATCCAAATCATTTTCTAGTTTACCTTTGTACTTTTGAGTTGTTTATATGAAGTTTTGATCATGTTTGATTTGTGTTGACTGGTCCTGATTGACTGGGTGCGGTTGTGTGTGTCTTGGGGAGAAAACACAGACCCAGATCTGACCCTCTCTCGGGGTCTCCCCTCTCGGGGTCTCCCCTCTCGGGGTCTCCCCTCTCAGGGTCTCCCCTCTCAGGGTCTCCCCTCTCAGGGTCTCCTCCTGCCAGCTCAGGGCTTCACAGGGATGTAGTGGGAGCCCGAAATGTCTTGCTTGTAAACATCTGTACACAAGTGCCTGTACAAAACGATTGATTGTAATTGTCCTTCTAATTCTCTTTGTATTGTTATACTCTGAAGTCGGTGAACACAAACAGAATGTGTGGGTTTCATGTCTGAATGGTTCGTTTATTTTGGTTGTGAGACTCTTTTCTAACACATCATGCAAGGTTTGGAAGGTTTTGCAAAAGTATTGATTTGAATGGATATGCTTTTGTTATTGTCTTCTTCAGCCTAGATTTGTCATTTATTTCGTGGCTTAAATTGCTCTGAAATTATTGAATTTAATGAATGTATGAGTGTTTGTCAGCAGAACGTCTTGAGATTGTTTTGATGTTTTAGTGTTATTTATGCTTTTAAAAACAAATACTTAGGAATATTGCATATGTAATATTAATACATTTATACAAATGTATATATATATATATATATATATATATATACTTTTTTAAAATCTATATAGTTCAAAACAAAATTATAATCATAAAACCACGGTTCACGCCTGCACACTGCAACAACACAGCATACTGGCGTTTGATGTCTTGAAACGCTTGTATATAAAACCCCTCTATATATGTAAAACCCTCCCTAACACCAAACCGTAAAGTAATTGCACTTTTACCCTAAATAGATCTTTACATTTTCATAAACCTCACATTTGTGAAATTCGGTACACGATTATGAAGCCGCAAAGCCTGATTCATCAAAGCAGTGGTGCGTCTTTATATAATCTCCCAGCGTGTCTTTGCAGGTGTCTGTTAGCACTTTCGCCAATGCAATTGGTAGTGGATCTCAAGGCGTATAGCGTGAATCTCGTGTATTCCGTTAGATGTAGCATGCGTGTAGACCTAGCCTCAAGCTAGTCCAGACTGAGAGGAACAGAGCCAGAAGCAGATCGATTTATTCTATCTGACGGACCGTAACTAAACACAGCGCGTTACACCCCCAGCTCCCCCCATACCCCCGCCCCTCGCCCCCCGTCCCCCGCCCCCCGTCCCCCGCCCCCCGTCCCCTAGCCCCCTAGTCCCCTCTCCTCCCCCCTGCTAAGCCTCACTGGCCTCAACTTGGCACCTAAACTGGAGCTTCTAGTGTCAGATCAGGATGAGGTGTGTCCTGTCCCTACTGTACACACACACACACACACACTGACACACTGACACTGTATACACCTGCATAGGCACAAATTCACCTGTAAATGCCCGTGCACACACATTTGGGAAACACACAATACACAAATACACACGCGTGTATGGCATATGTGAACACACACACACACTCCCATTGTGTCCCTGGAGTGTGTTTGTGTGGTAAACATGAGCAGGCGAGCCAGGGGCTGATCCTGGTGTGTTTACCCTTCCAGCAGACAGGCCCCTGAGACAAACCTCCAGTAACTGATCACAATCCTGCTCAAATAACTTGGATACGTCTGAAAGTTTTTATTTAATCGTGTTTTAATTGTTAAGTTTCCAATGTTTAACCATGTAGAACTCATATGTTGCAAAACAATACCTTCTTTGTTTATGGAATCAGGAATTTCGACAGACTTATTTACAATTTACGATTGTTTATTTTAGGTCAATTGCAAAACGGGCCTTTTAAAATCAAGCTGCCATATTCCAGTTCTAAAATGGTTGTTGAAACATTCATATGTAATATAGCAAACAACTGTTTGCTTTATACCTCGACAATATTTGACTTTACAAAATTATAACTGTTCCACACCCTTGTTTAAATTTAGTTGAGTTTCCTTCATTCCTCTGTGTTCAGAGACAACCTTCTTTTTTCTCCACAATGAAAAGGTGTTCTCATCCAGCCAGTCAGAGGACTGCTTCCCGGGTGACTTCCCTTAAATGTAGGGCACCTGGCAATTTCATTACACACACAGACACACACACACACAGACACATAGGCACGCACGTACACACACACACACACTGATGTCTACCTCACTCCGCTACATCTCTCTCTGTCTCTGTTTCCACGGAATTTCAAGCGGTGACTCCGATTCCATTGCCGAGGGTGACCTTATCACCTCGGCAACAGCTCCTCCCCTGACGCACGGCCCGACATTTGATCGACAGCTAACTGTCCCTCCCCCCTTTCTCTTTCCCTTTCATCCTCCCCACCCGACCGAGTGGTAAAAGCGGTTTGTCTCTAAACGGTCCAGGCGGCCCTCATCTAGTGTCAGACACCCCCACTCCCTTCCTCCCCCCTTCGCGCTAACCCTGTTAACACTACCTGGTAAAATGTCGCCTTCTGTTAAATCTTTACCGTAAGGGCCTCTGCTGTGCATGGCTCTCTGTCAGAGATGCCGGTAAATGGTGTCTTCAGCTTGGGGCCGTTAATAGCTAAGTTGTCGGTGTGTGTGTCTCAGTGTCCTCGCTGTGTCTCAGTGCCTCCTCCCCGACTCTAACACAGGACTACGGCCCCATCCAGTTACATAAAGATGCAGTTCGCCTTTACTCCCCTCTTCCTTCCTTCCTTGCAAATGTTGTTCCCTCCTTCCTTCCAGTCTCACTTCCTTCCTCCCGTTGTTTCTTTTCTCCTTTCCTTACTTCCTTAATTATCTCCTTACTTCTTGCCTTACTTTCTTCCTCGAGGTGAGAAAGTGGAGACTGTTCTGTAATGAAATAGATGTCAGACTGCTGATTTTTGCAAGGAAAGAAAGATTATGACAGAAGGGGGAAGGAAGGATGCATATTTACACCGTGGGTGCGGGACCCAGGTCCCCCCAGCTTCATATCAGGCCCACTCTGACTGTCCTCTCCTCCTCTGCCCCCCTCCTCACCCCCACCCTCCTCTCTGTTATAGAATGAACTTATCCAAGACCCAGCTAAATAGCGAAGATAAGTACGGCAAATGTGGTGGTGCGTGGAGAATGCAACAGAGTTACGACCTCGACGCCACTCACATGCGTGACGCACATGCACTTTATAACCCAAGGTAAGAGAGGAAACACACACACACCATACACACACACAGTCACATCAAAAAACAATTTATTGTGCCGTTTATCTGTCTTTGTTGAGATCCTGTACTTAAGGTCACAGTGTGTGCGGTGTGTGTACGTGTGTGTTTTCACGTTCAGTATTTATACATTTTTATTATTAATTTGTCAAATGTACATGAATATCCATTGCTCAGTTTATGAGTTCCGTATAAATGGTCTCACTCTTATTTCCCAGCTGGGACTGTTTGTTGTTTTGTTTAACATTACTTTCTAAATGTATTCCTCTTGTTGTTTAATTGGGCAAGTTGTATTTTTTACGACAGAAAGATGCAGAATAGTTGTGTGACGTGAAAGAACAGGGGAGGAAAAGGGGTAAAGAGGGAGGAAAATTGTGAGTGTGTTTGTATGTGTGCGTGTGTACGTGCGTGCGTGGATGTGTGTGCGTGTGTGTGTGTGTGTTGGGCCATCTGTCTACCTGCTGCAGTGAGGTGGAGGTGGAGGGTCCGTCTGCCACACAGGGGGCCTCGCAGGCCTTGCCAGGACACTCCGGGGCGGCCGGCCGGATGCCTGAATTATTCAACCTGCCAGAACAAATGAAGAGAGAGGAGAGAAGGGGGAGGAGGGGTAGAGAGAGAGAAAAGTGAGAGAGGGGGGGAAATGCAGATAGACGAACGTAGGTGCATGATATAGAAAGAAAAATGAGAAAAAATTACTCAAATATTCCTGATGAAAAAAATTAATTAAAATACAACATTTTAAAACAAGAAATTAAATAGAACAGACCAGTAAATAGAATGTGTGGGGTATCACTGCATTAGAGAATATAGAAGGTGTGTGTTTGTACGATGTGTGTGTTTGTGTAACCCTAACCCTACTTGGTTATCAAGTGTGTGTTTCTATAATACGTGTTTGAAGTATGTGTGTGTTTTTTAATAATATGTGTGTGCTGTATAAATTATAACGTGTGTGTGTGTGTGTGTTTGATGGGAAGAGGCTGATAGTGGCTTGTCCTCCAGGTACAGAGGAATGTGTTAAATGCTTGAGGGCTTCTGATTAGCATATAAATGTAGATGTATGAAGATCATTAGTGCCATCACGACTCACTGGCTTTTAGCTGGGCGGAGATGCCTACGACCACGACACCACACACAGATGGGACTCCCTAACGCCTCACACTGACCCACCACAGACTGTGTGTGTGTGTGTACGGCCTCGGTTTCAAATATTTAGTGAATCCACGAACACACGTCCTAACCCCTCTTTAAAGCATCGCCTATGCTATGTTTAGTCAGCACGTTCGACCATATGAATATTAGATTTTTTCATCCGTTTGTTGCCGTGTAACCCTCATGCTGCTGTGTCTCAATTTGAGATTTTCAACAAAGTTTTGTTTGATGTGACACCAGAGCTTTGCCAATGTGCGTGTTACACACAGCATGAGCCCACATGGAAAAGTTTTATAAACTTGGTGTGTGTGTGTGCGTGTATGTCACTATGTGTGTCACTGTGTTCGTTGGTGTGTGTGGGAGTTGATGTGTGTGTGTGTGTGTATGTGCGTGTAGCTGTGAGTGTTGTGTGTGTGTGTGTGTGTGTGTGTGTGTGTGTCTGGGTGCTTCCATATCCAACCAGCCCTCAGGGCAGCACAGTTTTGCTTTGGTAAAGTCGCCCATGATGGGCCACAGCGCTAGACTGGCCCATATTTCTGTGTGTGTGTGTGTGTGTGTGTTTTAGCCTGTTTTGGGGTGTATATGGGGTGCCTTCACTAAAGCCTTTCTCTACAGTGACCAGAGGCTCACGTGCTCTTAGGCCAATAGGATTCACTGGGTTAGTCTGGGTCAAACCAATTAGAGTCCACTGGCATACTGCACACTTTCCGGCTCTAAGCCAATCACAGACAAGCACGCCACTGGCTGTGTGGGCTGATTGTATGTGCGTGTGTGTGTGTGTGTGCTGCTGGCATACAGAGTAGACTGTTGACAGGGGACACAGGGTCTGCCAGGGGCTAGGTAGTCACGCCATGACTGGCTGTTACTGACACTGTGTGTACACACACACAAGCATACACACAATACACAAACACACACACACACATACAAGGAGGCATACACAAACACAAACCGTTGTTCATTTTGAAACAAAACTAATCTTATAACACACACACACACAAGCAACGTATTAGTCATTTTCTAAACTTGGATAAAGTTACGGCTAGACATCCATCTCCAGTTGTCGTGTTTATGGTTCAAGTTATTGTTAGTTGACACATAATGACGGTATGCCACACACACACACACACACCCACAGAATATTTCACCTCACTCCAGGATCTGACCATTAATTGTTTAAGGTAGATTTGGACTCACCCTCCTAACACACACAGCCAAAAGTGACATGCAAACATACCCAATACTGCAAAAGTATTGCATGCCAACACACTCCGACAGTCAAAAATGTATTGCAAACACTCAAACAAAATAGCACACACATTCTAAATTACTCTCTTTTGCAAAGTATGGCAGTTATCATCTGATAATTGTATGTTACATTAGATATAATTCAACATTTCATGATATTGTGCCACTCCAGTTAAAGGGCCAGTCCGCCTTTTTAGCTGCTCCATCTCTGGCTCTGACGTTTTATTTATGCCATCAAATGCTCAGAAAGTGATTAATTTGTCAGGGGAACGGCTCGTTACTGTAAATTCACCCAATATGTAATAAACTAGATTGCCTTAACACAGATGGGCCTGCTAAAAGCTTTGAGCGTGCATGCGTGTGTATGAGTGTGTGTGTGTGTGCGCGCGCGTGTGTGGCCATGGTGATTGGATTGCAGGTTTACAGAAAGGGATTACTGAACAGGGATGCTCGTCAGAGGAAAACACATTTCTGTCTGTAGTTAAGGGGTACTCCCCCCTCACCTGCCTTCACATTTCCTTACATCTCTAACCCTCACCTGTCCTCTTGTCTCCCCTTCCCTTCTCACCCCTTCCTCTCCTCACCCCTCCTCTCCTCACCCCTCCTCTCCTCACCCCTCCTCTCCTCACCCCTCCTCTCCTCACGGTTTTTTCTCACCCCATTCTCACCCCCTCCTCTCCTCACCCCTTCCTCTCCTCACCCCCTCCTCTCCTCACCCCCTCCTCTTCTCACCCCTCCTCTCCTCACGGTTTTTTCTCACCCCATTCTCACCCCCTCCTCTCCTCACCCCTCCTCTCCTCACGGTTTTTTCTCACCCCATTCTCACCCCCTCCTCTCCTCACCCCCTCCTCTCCTCACGGTTTATTCTCACCCCTTTTTCTCCTCACCATGTCCCCTCCTCTCCTTTTCCACTCTCCCTCTCTTTATCTCACCCTGTCCAACTCTTTATCCTTTCATCCAATGTTAGCTCACCTGCCATTATGTCTCGCTACTCCACACACACACACACACACACACACATACAGCAGAAAAAAGAACAGAAAAAATAGGAAGTAAGAGAATGCAAGTAAGTGAGGGAGAGGGAAAAGGAGAGAAAAAGAGAGAGATAGATATTAAAAGAGAATGATAAGGTTTCAGGAAAGGAGAGAGAAAGAAGGAGAGAAGGAGGAAAGGGGGAAAGCAGAAAGAGAGAGAGAGGTATTACAGAGTAAACCTGATTATGGTCGAATGTGAATTAGATTTGCTAACAGATGGTGATGTTGAGTGTAAGATGCTTTGCGAGCGCAGAGGGGTGGAGTGTTGGAGGGACGGAGAGGTGGAAACGGGTGTTTGGAGTGCAGGAGAAAGGGGTGTCGAAGATGTGTGTGTGTGTGTGTGGGGGGGGGGGGGTGGGGAGGGGGGGTAAGGGTAGGGCCAGTTGCTGTTGGCAGCCGCTTCAATGATAGACAGGTATAAATCAGGACAATCCCCACCTGACAGCCAATTTCCTCCAATCTGATCTGGTTAAAGACGTAGCTTTGCTGCTCCGCTCACCCCAGACGGCTGGTCGCCATTTTACCTAACATTCACCTTTCCCTCCCTCCGTCACTCCCTCACTCACTCCCTCTCCTGTCCACATCCCTCTCTCTCTCTCTCCCTCCCTCTTTCCATCCCTTTTTCTCCCTCCATTCCAATTTTCCTCCCTCTATCTCTTTCTACATCCTTCCCTGTCCCCTCTCTTCATCCCTCCATCCATGCTCCCCTTCATCCCTCCCTTTTTCCCTCCCTCCCTGCCTTCATCCATCCCTCCCTCCCTCTCCCTCTCTCCCCATCTCCCATTTCACATTTCCGAACCCTGTCATATTCTGTAGAGTGAAATCCTCTGTTACCATCTGTTTAATAAAATGTGTTTTTAATCCGCGCAGTTTTCCACACACACACTTGTTTTATTATATTTATGTGCAATTTCATTTGATCCGGCGTCTGGTTCATCCTTATCTGTGTGTGTGTGTGTGTGTGTGTGTGTGTTTGTGTTGCTGTTAAACAGATGAGGGTTTAGCAAGTGTGAGTGTGTCAGTGGCAGTGGAAGTGTTGCTGCTTATTGAACAGGCCCAGACTGACTTAGCTTGGCTCTACAGTGACAGTATGACGTTCACAGGGGTCTGTGGACCCCTAATGCCCCCTGATAACACTGCTAATCCACACACATGCACACACACTCACACACACAGTCAATACCCAAGCAATCTCAGCACCATTTTCAGAGTACAGTATTTTGTTACATGTGCATCTTCAACAGGAAATCGTTTTATTTACTTCTTGTTACAGTGTACAGTCATTCATTTACATGGAACTTGGTGTGTCGTGTGTGTGTGTGTGTGTGTTAGATGGATATGATGTTCGGTAGTGTTGAGACTTGAGGCACCTTTCTCATGGACTGGAGCTATGCTTCTTACTTACAGATAACACACACATGCACACGCACACACTCTCCCACACTGACGTGATACAGATAGTGCATGGCAGCTACACACTCATCTGTACAGGCTAAATCATCAAGATTCCCATCTGAAAAAGAGCCAGAAGCTGTTACCACACACACACTCACACTCACTCACTCAACCAGACTCACACAACCACACACACAAACACACTAACTCACATACACTCAAACACCCTTACGCAAACACTGCAACAGCAGAAAGAGCTATTTTTAACCAAGAATGAGCACAGATAGGTACTAATGCATATATATTTCTCAAATTGTAGAAATATGACTTGAGCATTTCTGAGTCCTCTGTGATTTTATCCTTCTGTGTCAGAAGGCCGCGGCTGGTCATTAAAATGTAAAAAGCTTAAATGAAATACTGGCAGTATTCCACCTTCATGTTGTGACATTATGGAAATATGGAAGTGTAGATATAGGAAATGTAGATGTGTTCTACTGTCAGTGTTATACTGGTTCCTGTCAGGATGCTATCCTGGTGCTATCTCCTGCTGACCTCCATCCAGTCACATCCACCACAGGAAGCTCAGTATGTGTCACAGTCATTCCTGTCCCCTGCACCCTAACCCACCCAACCCTTAACCAGTAGGTGTCATCGTTATTATCATTCCAAAACAGTGTGTGTGTCACGTTTATTACTGCCCCCCTACTGCTAACCAGGACAGCCTGCCGCTTCCATAGAGCAAAAACAGTGTGTGCTGCGTTTATCGCGGTCCCCCCACTGCTAACCAGCAATGCCTACAGCTTCTATAGAGCTGAAACAGTGTGTGTCACGTTTATTGCTGTCCCCAGTTCCAGCCTGCTTGCTCTGGCCTGAGTGGAAAAGAGACAGCTTTACAGCCCTTTGGCATGTGTAATGTGTTTGAACCATTATGGCATTGACTGCATGTAATCAGTGGGTTTACGCTACTGGCGATGAGCTGAATTACTGCTTTCAGAGCTGGTAATGTTGTAACAATTGATCCGTGCTCGGTGATGGGAGGCGGGTCTGCTTCCCACTGAGGTGTTTTATGATTTTCATTCCTCAGACACTGAGAGCCATAATCATCCACACCCCGGGTCTATACAGCTGGAGCGAAGACACACACAGACACATGCAAGTACACATATGGACACGCGCACGCGCAAGCAGACGCACACAAACATACAAACTCACATGACCACAAAAACACACACGTAAACCCAAGACAGACTTTAAGAGACACACACACACTCACAGTCGTGGGGACCTAGAACTATAATTCACCTGACTCAGAAAGAGAATGTTTCTTCCCATTATTCTGGAGAGCAGCAAACTGCTCAGTGCGATCGATGAGGCAAACTAACAAGCCCATAGAGAGCCAATAAAGGTACAGAAACAGCAGAATTAAGATTGTAGCTTAGTGGGAAAATAGACATGAGAGAGAGAGGAAGGAAAGAGAAGGATAGAAAGTAGAAAGAGAGGGAGAGAGATGGGAGGGAAAGAGGGAGAAAGAGAGAGAGAAAGCAATTCAGTATTGTGATGGAATCGTCCTATTCATATGACTATAGAAATGTAAATGTATTTCTTTTCCTTTCTCTCTATCTCTGCGTTGGTTATATCTAGATAGAAGAGTGAAAGCTTTCCTCCGTTTTTTTCTCTCTCGTTTTTTGCTTATTGGACTTTGTTTCCTTATCAGTGCCTGGTCTGATGGTATTAACCAGACAGACTCCCTACACTGTCAGCATTTCAGTCCTACACAGGCTAATGCTGGAGAGGCTCCTCTCCTTCTCCTCCCCCTCTCACCTACTCTACTCTCTTACCACCCTTTCCTCCCTCTCTTTCCTTTCCTACACTTCCATTTGTTCCTCTCTTTTTTTCTCAGGGAAAAGTCATAACACGTGTTGCAGTTGGTTTAAGCAATGGATAAACAAAGAAGCGAAAAGGGAGAGGGGGGGTGGGAGAGAGAGAGAGAAAGAAAGAGAGAGAGAGAGGGAGAGAGAGAGAGAGAGAGAGAGAGAGAGAGAGAGAGAGAGAGAGAGAGAGAGAGAGAGAGAGAGAGAGAAAATATAGACAGTGACAGACATGGATAGATGGAGACAGAAAAAGAAAGAGAATGACAGAGATTGACACACAAGAGAAAGACACAGAGAGATGCAGAGAGAAACAGAGAGAGAGGTAGAGAGAGAGGGAGAGAGAGGAGAGAGGGAAGGAGGAGAGTTGCTGTAAAGCCGCCTTGGTGACTGTCTCTAATAGGATGATTGTATGTTTGTGGCTGCAGTTGTCAGGTCACTGCGTCAGACACACACTCTAATGACAGCTTGTCACCTGTTTGCGTTTTCCCAAAGAGAGAGATAGGGAGACTGAGAAAAAGAGAGATGGAAAGCAAAATTACAGGGGATGCAGTGGAAAAATGAAGAAAAGAAAAGGAGGGGTTGCAATCTAACTGGCCAACTACTGAGAAGCGTTAGGCTAGGCTAGCTGGCTAGCGGTAGTTTCCATTTGAAACGTGTATCGATAAGCGCTAGGCTAGGCTAGCTGGCTAGCAGTTTGTTTGAAGACAAATCAGTCTGCACCTCGACATCCCTACGCCCGGCTATCACAGCTTTGTGGTGGAGATGTGAAAGTGTATTGTAGCTGCCTGTTAATGAAATAAAAATGACATTTAGTTGCTGATCATAACCCGCCACACGATCTTTGAAGGAAGTAAACACATGAGAACTAGATCAAGTTAAAGACAGGATAGATTAAAAAAAATGTTCAGTTCTGTCTGTCAAATAGAATAATTCTTTCATGTCTCATGAATCCTTTTCACGTCATTCTGTCTTCTTTAGTCTTTTTTGTTACTCTCTTTCATTTCTTTTTTTCTCCTCCTCATCTCTCTTTGTCAAATCCTAATCTTCACTGACAATGAGACATTATTTTAACACAGCATTACAAATGTAAGACCTAGACAACATGCAAGGACAAGTCTGTGTCTGTGTGTGTTTTCTGTCCAGCTCTTCAATTGTCACTGTGTTCTGATTCTCCGTTCATCTCTCAGTTGTAGTGTTCAACTGGAACTGAGAAAAGGGAAAACTAGAAACCAAAACAATTCTCTCTTCGCATGTCACGCTTGGCACAAACACACACACGCACTCATTCATTCCGCTTTGCACAGTCCAAGGTGTCACTACACACACACACACACACACACACACACACACACACACACAAACACACACACACTCATCAGTGTGAGTACTGTGCCGACACAGCTAATCACAGATAACACATGCGAGCGTCTATCCCAGCCATGGTGACTTCTTAATCTTCTCCTCTGTTCTTCTCCCCATGTGTGTCTTCCTCCTCACCTCCGGGCCTCCTGACACAGTCATTATTCCATTCATAAGCACAGAGTAAATCTGACTACTGTCCTTCTCCTCCTCCCAGCGTCTCTGGGATTAGAGCTGCGCTCCCCTGCACCCCCCCCCCCCCCCCTAAAAAAAAGAAGAGATAAAATCACTGTCTCTCAAATGGGCTCCCTTCCTCTGTCAAAGAGGGCTTTCTTTTCGTCTAAAATATATAGGTCCACTCGGAATCCCATTGCTCCCCCACATCCACCTCCCCTCCTCCCTCCAGCTAATGGGAATTTTACTGCTGCTAATTCTGGATTCAAGTGGGCCTCGGAATAAGAGCCACACTCCACCTGACAACAGGATTTATAGATAGTTGTGAATATTGCAGGCTGCCATTAATAGAGTCATGGAATCACAGAGATCTGGGGACAAGAGGGAGAGATGGTGGGAGGGAGAGGTGTAAGGAGGAAGGAAGTAAGGAAAGGAGGAAGGAAGGAAAGAAAGAAATTGAGGGACAGATGGAGAGAGGGATGGAGAGATGCAGAGAAGGGGGAGGGGGATGGAGGGAGGGAGGGAGTTAGAGTAGTAGAAATGGAGGAAGGGGTTCTAACTCTCTAGTGAGGAAACTGAGGATGAACTGCAGGTGTGCTTGTTTTGAGAGGGCACTCTATAAGATGTTCTGAAATGATCCGGAATCTTTCCAGAAATAACTACACATTTCTGTTACGTCCCTCAAGCACTCTCAAGTTTCTACTTTGTGTGCTTTTAGTGTGTGTGTGTGTGTATGTGTGTGCGTGTGTGTGTACAGTAAGTGTAAGGATCGATCATCTTGAGGGAAAAAGCTGGTTTGAGTCAGCGCTTTAGAAACATGTGGTCTCTTTCTCTTTCACTCCCTCCTTACCCCCTCCCTATTCTTTCTCTCTCTCTCTCTCTCTCTCTCTCTCTCTCTCTCTCTGTCACTCCTGTCCTGCTGTCTGGTTTATAGGCAGCAGTAGAACAGGATCTTTTACAAGCTGACTGGATTTTAGAGCCCTCGTTTAGGAGCATCCCTCCTTAATTAAAAAGCCCTTTTGTGTGTTTCCTTTCAAAGAGGGAGGGGGGGAGGGAGAGAGAGAGAGAAAGTGTGAGGAAAAGAGAGAGAGAGATAGACAGAGAGAAAGGTGGACAAAGGCAGGAGGTAGACAGGTATAGACAGAGTGGAGATATCTATTAATTACAATTGTCATTAACGAGGCCCTTTTCTTCTCTGAGCCCCATGGGGGAGAGGAGGGAGAAGAAGGAGGGGGTAGCGGAGAGAAAGAGGGGGAGTGATAGTAAAGAGGTTGATGGTATTGAACACGGGGAGAGAAGAGAGGATGTTGGTCAAACAGGGCTGTTCATCATTAAAGGGGTTTTCTATGTTCTCTGTGATTGTGTGTGTTTGTGTGTGTGTAGACGGTGTGTGTGTGTGTATGTGCATGTGTGTGTGTGTGTGGCTGGGGCTGTCTCAGGCATGATTGAGCAGCGTTGGGTCTCCTCACTGATTACCTTCATGTAGAACAAGTTGATATTGACTACAAGAGTGACTGATGGCTGCAGGGAATGGAGGCTTTCACGCGTAGACCTACCTCACTCTCATTCTCCCTCTCCTTTCTCCCTCGCTCTTTCCCTCCCTCTCCCTCTCTCATCCACACGCACACATTCCACCAGATTCAGTTTACCACTGTTCATCAGCTCTTGTTAGGTCAGAAAACTGCTGTTACAATAAACCAAAGCATACAGTAATCAGCTTCATTACAACAGAAATAATGATGGTTGTAACATTATATTAGCCTTCCTGTGTGTTTATAGAAAACTTCAACTAATTATTCAATTTTCTTTCTTCCCTCCCTACACCCTCAACCCCTCCCCTCCCCTCCCCCTCCCCTCCCCTCCCCCTCCCCTCCCCTCCCCTCCCCTCCCCCTCCCCCTCCCCTCCCCTCCCCTCCCCTCCCCTCCCCTCCCCTCCCCTCCCCCTCCCCTCCCCCTCCCCTCCCCTCCCCTCCCCTCCCCTCCGCCCTCCCTACACCCCCACCCAGGCTTCTCTGCAGAATGTCCAGCAAAGAGCGCCACCTAGAGTCCAGCTGCCCCTCCTACATTAAGACCGAGCCCTCTAGCCCCGC
>NC_140372.1:6200000-6205000 GCF_054491055.1 Hypomesus nipponensis
AGGAACACACACACATGCACACACACATGCATACATACACACATCAGCACATGCACACACACACACACAGTACATATACTATTGTTTAGAAGGCAGGGCACAGAGGAGTGGGTATTGACATGCAGTAGGAGATGGGATGTGACTTGGAGAAGATTGTCAGGGATTAGAGCCCTTCCACTCCAGGTCCAACTGTAAGACCAGACAAGCCCCCACTGAATAGAACACACACATAAACATGCACATGTGTACACACTCAGACATACGAATATACATACCGTATGCACACTCACACACACACAAACGCATAACACACTTATATACACACAAATACACACTCAGTGACATTGGGGACACTCAGGGACATTTCATGAATACAGTTTGAGACAATTTTATACAAAGCAGTTTTCAGTTGAGGCTGACTTTCAGCTGGACACTAGCTTTTAGCTTGGGAAATAGTTAAGCTGAATGGTAGCGTTTAGCTTGGGGTAGAAATTCATTTAGGACACATTAGCTTGGACTGGCATTTAGTCTCAGCTCGTGTTTAGCCGAAACACTGGCGTGCTAATGCAGCCTTTAATGAGGAAGCATCCACTCAGAGTAGAGACCAGTCGATACACATCAGTGTTTACAAACTGGGATTGACTGTGAGAAACTCCATCAGGGGACAAGTTCTGCACAAAGCCATTTAAATGACCCTGGTCTGAGAAACACTGGAGGAAAAGAGAGCAGAGAAGAGGACAGGAGAGGAGATGAGAGGATATCCTCCAGCCATCTCCAGCAAACGTTCCTCCAGTTTAGTAATTGGTGCACTCTGAGTCAGATCACCGTGTCAACCCAGAGATCAGCTGAAGGTCAAATGTCAGGTCAGGGCCACGGCCCAGACCCACTAAGCTGCAGCTGGCAGTACCCACAACCGCACACACACACACACAGTGCAGCCAAAAGCATCCCGAAAAGCACAACGCATTACTACGAAAAGAAGAGGCACTAGGTCAGTGTGTGTGTGTGTGTGTCTGTTGGTTCATCTTGATTAAGAGCTCAGCTGATTAATCAGATCAGTGCTCTCTTCCTGCTGTCTGCTGTGTGTCATCTGGCCCAGGATACACTAACCACTAATACCGCACAGCACACACGCACACAGACTAACATCCGGACACCCACTGTCCATCTGTATTTCTGCCTACTTGTCGTTCTGTTGTTCTGTCTGTTAATATGTGTGTGTAATGTTTGTTTGAGTGTGTGTGTGTGTGTCCCCAGACTGCTAATAAACACTGTGTCTCCTGTCTTGTCCACTACATGTCTTGCCACAGGGAACATCGAGTACAGCTGCCCAGCCACCAACGAGTGTGAGATCACCAAGAGGAGACGCAAGTCCTGTCAGGCCTGTCGCTTTATGAAGTGTCTCACAGTGGGGATGATGAGAGAGGGTAAGACTACACACACACATTCTCTTACAACGCCCAAACAAGCATCTATTCACTTAAGCAGAAGCCTGCTCTCCCTGTCTCTCTCTCTCTCTCTCTCTCTCTCTCTCTCTCTCTCTCTCTCTCTCTCTCTCTCTGTCTCTCTTTGTCTCTCTCTCTCTCTGTCTCTCTCTCGGTCTCCCTTCCCCACACGCAGAAATATTCACTCCCACAGTCCCTTGTTCCTAGTTAAGTCTATTGAGTGAGAGAAAAGGTAAGAGAGACATCCGCCCCATCGCTTAACCACACTCTTTCATTTGGCCGCTGCCTCGCCCGCCGTGCCTCCAGGCTGTGCACTTTGACCCCACTCCCAGGGTTCTGTCCCAGCTGAGGGGAGGGAGAGGGATGATTTATATAAGGAGTGGACGAGAAAGCCTGGGAGGGTAGGAGGAATAAAAAGGGTGTGAGAGAGTGAATTAGAGAGAGGGAGAGAGAGAGAGTGGGGGTGAGAAAAAGAGAGAGGGAAAAGGAGAGAGAGAGAGTTGGAGGTCATAATTGATCGGAGCACTGGCCTCCTTCCCCCTCCTCAAAGCGGACAGATCCATGTTGCTTTTCCTACGCCCTCTATTCTACACTCCCTCCCTCTCTCTCTGTCTCTCTCTCTCTCTCCCTGTCTACGTCTCTCTCTCCTTCTAACAAGACTCTCTTGGAAGAATGAGAGAGAGAGAGATGCTGCAATCTCTCAAACACAGGAATTAGCTTTCTCTCTCCCTTTCTCTCTATTTCCCTCTATCTCTGTGTTCACCTGTGACTATCCCAGAATCTGACTGTGTGTGTGTATGCACACGTGTTTGTGTGTATTTGTGTGTCTACCATCAGTCCAAATGTGCTCTGTCACAGCTGCCTTGCAGGTATACACACACACACACACACATATAGAACATTCCAGAATCCACGCCTTGCAGGTACCTGCTGCCCCTCTTACCGCCTCTGACAGCCAGGGTTTCACCCCACTCCAAATGCATATCCATCAGACATGGAACACACACACACACTCACACACACACACACACACACACACACTCACACACACTCACACACATCCTCTCAGTACAGTGCAGTCTTTGCATGCCTTTCCTCACAGTTGCACTGACATAAGCAGAACCTACATCTCATCTCCTGTCTCATCTACCCGAGCTAGAGTGTGTGTGTGTGTGTGTGTGTGTGTGTGCGCGTGCGTGCGTGCGTGCGTGCGTGTGCGTGTGTGCGTGTGTGCGTGCGTGTGTGTGTGCGTGTGTGTGTCTCTGTGTGTGGCAACCCTCATTGTCTCACACTTCACATACCTCAGGCTACCACCCCCTTTTGTAAACCACGATCAGGTAGACATGTCCTGAATACGCTTCCACTCACTCACTCACTCAACTACACACACACATACACACTCACACATACACATACACGTACGTCCTCACCCCCTAGCCAGCCAGCTGGATGAAGACTACAGTGGTCAGTTCAGATCAGTTGAGGACAAACGGAGAGCCTGTAGGTCAGTGTGTGGTGGTGTGTGTGTGTGTGTGTGTGTGTGTGTGTGTGTGTTCCCATGAATATTAATGTCCGTTCCTCATATGTAAACAAAGCCTTGACCTCATACAGCCCACCCCCATCACATATGCTTGGTAAAAAAATCCTTTGTTGACGTAACCATACAATGTATATACTGTACAGTGTATATGAATCCAATATACATACAGTGTTTACTGTATATTTTATAGATATATATTGAGAGATGTGGAAGTATGTTTGAAGTGGCACTCTCTCCCTTGAGCAGGCAGACAAATAACAGCATTTTGCTGGTGCAGCCAGCCTCCCCTACATGCCTGCGTCTCACACACACGCACACACACGCACATACGCACATACACACGTACACACACACCCACATACATACATCACTCTGGCAGTACATGGCACACCCCATTTGTTGTAAAGTGCCAGAATTTAATACTGGGGGACCCTCTCTACATATGAATAAGGGTCATTTGGAAAATTGAATCATCCATTCTTTTATTTTCCCACATGTCTCCTTATTTCCACATACAAAGAAAAATAAAGAAATTTAGCAAACAATACAAATGAGAGAGACCTATTCCACCTCTGGCTTGGGTTGCTTTTACTGATAGGAGACCCTTTTACCTCTCTTTCTCTCTGATATACTACGGGATTTATGTTACATTTGAACAGCCAACGATTACAGTTAGTATTAGCTTGAGTATATTTAGATAAACTGTACATGCATAGCCCAGTTTCTCTGATACTAGCCCTCGAGATGCACGCATCGCAACATGTCGCTAGCAGAGAAGTCTATGGAGGTTAATAGTGCCTGGCTAGTCAAGTTAGCATCCTAGCTAACTCTGGTTGTCATAGCCAGTGCTGGTGGGTATAAAGGTAGGCAGGGAGGGCTGGGGGAGGGAGGTGAGGGAGGGAGGGGGGCAAGAAGGGGTATTTGTGGCCGTCCAGCAGCTTTACCCCCTGAGGGCAGATCTGACTCAAATTAGCCCCTGTCCCCCTGGGAGGGTAGAGGAGGGTGGGGGGGGTGAGGGGGTGGGGGGGGGGGAATCTGGGGGTCAGTCAGGCACATCAGACAGGGTAGCCTCTGCCCTCAACCTACGAACAACCCCCCAGCACACACACAAACACACACACACATATGAAGATACACGCACACACGCTAAACTAACCACCCTCACTCTCTCTCCATCTCTCTACTACTCTATCTCTCTCATCATTCCATAAAGCTTTTACCCATCTAAAAAACCTTCTGTCTCTCTCTCTCTCTCCCCCCTCTCCCCCTTCTCCCCCCTCTCCCCCTTCTCTCCCCCTCTCTCTCTCTCTCTCTCTCTCTCTCTCTCTCTCTCTCTCTCTCTCTCTCTCTCTCTCTCTCTCTCTCTGTCTCTCTGTCTCTCTCTCTCTCTCTCCCTCTCTCTCTCTCTCTGTCTCTCTCTCTCTCTCTCTCTCTCTCTCTCTCTCTCTCTCTCTCTCTCTCTCTCTCTCTCTCTCTCTCTCTCTCTCTCTCTCTCTCTCTCTCTCTCTCTCTCTCTCTCTCCCTCTCTCTCTCTCTCTCTCTCTCTCTCTCTCTCTGTGGTAAAGGCTGCTCTCCTCCAGAGCCAGCCTCAAATCCTCTTTAAGTAGCCGGGCATTTATCTCCTCCCAGCACCAACCTGCTCTGCCCAGGCTGGCTTTACCATGCCATGGGGGCGGGAGGGAGGAGAGCAAATAGGGGAAGGAGGGGTGAAGAAAGGAGGGAGGAGGAAGTGGGAGGAGAGGAAAGGAAAGGGGGAAAGGTAGAAGAGAGGAGCAGAGGGTAGGACAGGGGAAGGGGGGAAGGGACAGGAGAAGAAAAATGGAGAGGAGAGTTTGTTTTGTTGTTTTCCTTTGTGAGGGGGTACAACATATTCAACATCACCTAATCAAACACACCTAGGGTATTCCACATCTGGCTATTAACAGACAGACATTTTTAACAATGTCATGAGGATGCGTCAGCCACGAGAAAAGGTCAATCAGACGGACTTCCAGTCACCAACATTTTCCCTATCA
>NC_140372.1:6810000-7060000 GCF_054491055.1 Hypomesus nipponensis
CAGGTAAATCTGGAAGGGGAACGGATGAAAGGGATCTCCAGGCCAATTGTTTATGATTGTGATTGAAAGTATTTTCTGCAAAGTGAAATTGTAATAAAATGCTTCGTTGCATCCAAACCCTCGCGAAGAGTTTAAATCCGGAAAAAGCATAAGATAAGACACAATAAGTAGTGAAGAGAAGTTTGGGACAAAGCTATGATGTCATAACTAATTTGGGAGGATAACTAATAGAGGTTGTAGCACCAAAAGCTACTTTACCACAGGCTGTTTCGTGATGTCCACCAGGTCTTTGATGTTGTAGTACTGGTGCTTCTCAAAAGCGGAGAACAGTATGTCCAACACCTGCTGCTTATCAGCACGTGCTCGCTTGCCCTCCTCCTTCTTCTTCCTGTCATACTCCAGCTGAGAAAGTACATACACACATACAATTGACTCACTTTACTGGAAAGTAGGTGCAGAGGTAGCAAGAAAGTGGACGTGTGGATAAGAGCGCTTACATTGTAGGAATGATTGGCCACCGGTTTGTAGTTGTTGGTGACAGCTTTGTCCAACTGTTGGGACAGCCGAACAGGCTTGGAGGACTCCTCAATCTGCATTCTGAAAAAGACACACGCACACACAATCAGTTCTTCTAGCCAACCCCTTGCTCTGTATGTGCGTGTCTGCATCGTACACCCACCTCTTCAGCCTCATGTAGTTCTCACTGACAGCAGGCCGGCACTCTGCCCGCTGGACCACCACCCCCTCCAGGGCTATCTTGTCTGTGGAGAGGAGATGTGGTCAACGCTGGCTTTTCTCTGCTTGAGTGCATACAGGTGTGCATTGTGTCTGTGTGTGTGTGTGTGTGTGATACAGGCACAATTCTTTCTCTTTCACTGGGCAGCTAGTGTGTGGTCAGTGTTGATTGTCACATCCACAGAACAAGAGAGCGACCAGTGGTCTTGAACGGTGAACAGAGACACAACAAACGGTTCTCCTGTGAAGCTGTCAGCCTAGCTGTAGTGAGAGCAGGGGCAGTAAATGAGAGGTGGGGGGGCGGCTGTCAGAGGACACTCAGTGAAGGACCCCTGCCCCCTCACCCGGCAAGGTACTCCCAGCCGCTCAGTGAGGGGGGGGGTAGAGAGAGACAGTTGGACTGGACACTCACCTGGACCTGCCCCCGCCCCTGCAACTGAGCTGCTGCCATCAGATCTCTCTTCTAACTGGCCTACAGGGAAGGAGGGAGTGTGGGGAGGGAGGGAGGGAGGGAGGGAGGGAGGGAGGGAGGGAGGGAGGGAGGGAGGGAGGGAGGGAGGGAGGGAGGGAGGGAAGGAAGGAAGGAAGGAAGGAAGGAAGGGAGGGGAGGGGAGGGGAGGGGAGGGGAGGGGAGGGGAGGGGAGGGGAGGGGAGGGGAGGGGAGGGGAGGGGAGGGGAGGGGAGGGGAGGGGAGGGGAGGGGAGGGGAGGGGAGGGGAGGGGAGGGGAGGGGAGGGGAGGGGAGGGGAGGGGAGGGGAGGGGAGGGGAGGGGAGGGGAGGGGAGGGGAGGGTGGAGGGGTTGGATAGTAAGAACCATCACACCAGGATTTAGTGACTGCTCCCCTCCAGTGCTGAGACAGTGGCCCATGCACACCAGAGCATCCATCTTCCACCCGTGAAATGTCTGAAGGCCACGCTCTCTCACACACACGTTTAGCCACCACACATAGACAAATGCCAGCAGATGCCAAAGATAACTTTTGACACGCGAAAGAAAGGCGTTCCGCCCCCACCAGCTCACAGTCTGTGCTGAACTGGCCTGCAGGAGAGGGTGTGCGCACATTCAAAAAAGTAACAGGCCCATGCATAAAAATCAAGACCACCACACCAGATCAATAAAGATGAAAGGATAGGATCCATGAGGATTCAATGGCTGGTTTGTTTGCTTGCTTTTGTGCATGAAGCAGCAGCACAGCCAGCTGTACTGGTCTGGCAGATTGGAATAGGTCAGATGATTCACTGAGGAGAGTCCTCTGGTGGCACTGGCAACAGCAAGCATCAAACCTGAATGGAATTAGCTCAAACAAGCTTGATTTCTGATTGGTGCAAATCCAACAAATATCAGAGGGAAAGAGGAGGGGGGGGGTGAAAAAAGATAGAGAGATGGAGAGTGAAGGAGTGATGAGGAATAACATTAGAGACTTGAGGCAGGAGAGAGACAGGTCAGATCAGGTGAAGAGGCTAAATATGAGGGAGTATGTAGGAGAGGCCAAACAAGGCAAGCAGCACAGCACATGTGGTACTGGGGAGGCCACCTCCACCAGCACACACAGGACTTACCCCTGGGCTGCTCTATAACACACAATTACACCAAAACAAAGCACAAGAAATAATCAACCTGAAATTCATGACAACTTCGTAGACTGAGCGTGGACATTTTAAAACAAGGGTCTCCAAGGAACACCCTATTATACATCCTTCATGACCACCGTACGTTGGTGACACACACCATCCATAATTTGCTGAATGTGACGGTATGACGGTGATGCTCCTCACCTGACGAGGATTCTGTGAAAACGGCGAGAGTCTGACCCCCTACACTTTGCATGGTGAAGGGGTGGTCACGAGGTGCCCGCACCGTCTTGTCGATACCATCGATCACAGTTAGCTCTTCGTTCAATGTGAAAGACACCTATATGGGAACAATCATTTTGTTCAATAACGCTGAGTTGTGCTACCAACTTACAGGCAACTTGACATAGCTTTGATGTGTTTACCTCTGCCTTCCCTTGGTTCCTGATATAATACAAAAAAGAAAGAGATTAGTATGTGTTAATAGACACGTATCTGTCAGCTTTCACATAAGGCTTTCGCACTAAATCGAAAAATAGGCGGGATCACATACTTGCCAATTCGGAGCTTGCCAACCTCGCCCCTGCCTGACGCTTTGGCCCACTGTTGAGACAGGTACTTGGGCACCTGTAAGTAAAAACAAACATTGTGATTTAAGGTATGTGGTCTAATAGATTTAACTCTTAATTTGTAATGTATATTTACTACAGGGAGATAAGTCTAAGTTAATTAACAGGGATGCATTGATGTGCGAATTATCATAATGTGAGTTTAATGTGGCTTTATATTCCAGAAAACATAATGACAGCAGAGCAAAACCACAGACATTAAAGCTTAGATTAAAAAAACAATGCCAGTTGTTCAATTCATTTTAATCTTCTTGTTATATGACTACAATATTGAAGTAGCTTAGAACTAAAGCTAGCTACATTTAGGTCATATACCCAAGACTTTTACTCATGCAAATTTAAAAAGGCGGTTTATAATTTTCACAAGACACTACCAATTATCTGGAATGTAATAGGCTACAAATGCTGAAGTATGATTTTCGCCGTACTTTTCCACCTCTGCTAGGCCACTGTTGTGCTAACCATCATCATAGAATTGAATAAGTTAACTAAGGCTCGGTTACTGAGCTGGTATCACAATGAAATGTTGTTACATGCATGCTGTATTACATTAGGACTGGGTAGCATGAGTAGAATAACTGTAATTAAGTAGCGTACACTCTACACTAGGCTACTACTTGTGATAATAACTGTGTAGTTAGCTAGCTCTAGCTAGCTTAGTACTAGCGTAGATAGAAACTATTTGGTGCAATATGCGAGCTAACTTAAGCTTTGGAACCAACCCTACCTTTACCAGCCATACACCAGTATTCTGTTTAGCACCAGTTAAATCCACTTCTGATTTCTCTGACATGTTAAAAAATTGGCCGTGACGTTTTCCCGGTTAACATTAAAACACGTTTTTCTCTGAAGAACAGTGAGTACAACCAGAGAACAACGCCAAAGCAGATGCTGCAAATTGCCGGATGTAGTGCGGATGTAGATACGGAGGCTTGGAGGAATTAAACATTTTAGCTCTAGCCAGGTCTATGTGAAAGGGACTGCGTTGCATAAAATAATAAATCAAGGAAGTTCCACGCAAATTGTAAAACATCATGCCAGAACGATGTAATATCATGTATTTACACATGTACAAGCTTTTCACATGGTGCAGAGTAGCTTATTACAGTAAGCCTCTGCTGTGATGTCCTATAGAGGGCACTAACGATCCATCCATCTATTGCTGCTCGTTACGACGTTATAATGTTCTCTTCTTAAAATTGTTGGAATGAGTTTGAACTTTTAAAGGACCGTGTCTTTAAGGGGATGAAAATAACATGTTTGAGAATTGGGAATACACTGTAGGATTGGGAAAACCAGACAATGGCACTTGAATTTTTTTATTTTTAAGATTTTGTGCTTTCTTCAACGGTTGTCTGCTTCAATTGTTCAGAGAATATTTCTATAGGTCTAAGCACCTCCCAGCATTTATGGTTTTGATGTGTTGACAGGGCATCTATCTTTAGGCTGACCTCAAAGGGCTCCATTTCTCATGTAGGCTATGTCTGTGAGTACGTATCTCTGTGTACCCTGGTAACGCTGGAAACAAGTGAGAGTGTTTGCACACACGTACACCAGTCCCAAGAGGACACACACTGACAGGGGTAGCACTAGGGGTCTCCGACCGCTGCTGTGCGTGTGGGTGTGTGTGTGTGTGTATGTACGTGCGTACATGCATGTGTGTCTGTCCCCTCATTCTTTCCTCTCTTTTATTTTACAGAGCTTTGATAAAGACAGGAAAATGATGTAGGGAATGAGTAGGAGAGCATAATAATAACAACAGGAAGCTTGTTGAATAAGATGAGAGAGAAGATGATTCACATGTAAATACGTACCTGAGTAGAGAAGAAGAGGAGAGAAACCCCACTTTGAATCAGTGATCTTTGAGCCTTTGACCACGTCCCCCCCCCTACCTCGCCACATACTTTGCCACCCAATGGGCCAACAGGCCCCAAAGCCTGCTGGGAGAAACAACAGGGGAATCTGGGAAAGGCAGAAGGAGGGCCTTGCAAGAACAACAACATCTGTGTCTGTGTCTTCATGGTGCTCGGACTAGGGCAAAGAGAGACGGGTTATTTGTCCTGGGGAGGTATGGACGGCAGCAGGATCGGAATGGGTTTGTTTTCTGAGCAGTGTATTCCTCCCTGCAGAGGACACAAGCACATCTGATGGAATGAGGATGCGCAAAAACACACGCATACAGGTGGAAGACACTGAACTTGCTTAAACTCTTGCCACAACAAACATAGACAGTATACATTTAGTTTCACAAAATGGTATTCCCATTTGTTAAAGTGACTTGCTTTCACCAACCTATATTCTCCAAACATTCACATTTACTTGGTATATTGACGCAGGTGTTTGCACACTCACTCAAAAAAGTACCCACAGAAGAGAAGCGTCACCTCACCTGATGCCCTAAGCTAGCATCTGCAGCCTATAAGGTCCTGTCCTATACCACTTCACGCTTACCTGCTTAACCAGGCCAACACAGATGTATGAACACACATGCACACACATATATTAAATTGTTCTATATCTACACATGCTCAAATACACATACAAACACACACACATACATAGGGAAGTGTGGAAATGTATGTATTCACACTTTTTTCATGGTAAAAACCTGAATTTACCCCCAGGCCTAACAGCTGTCACTAAAACCACACAAAGCTCGGAACATGTTACAAACATCATTAGCCTCACTCGCTTTTATGAATGAAGCCAAGATGTGTGTGTGTGTGGACCACATTGCAAACACATTTTGCCTCCAGCAAGTCAAACTCTGTGTCTAATGAATTTGACATCATAGATTCATGTATGTTTATCTTTACCAACCCCATGGCAGTCACATGCTGACACACTCATGAGCACATACACAGCTGCTCTCTCTCTATGAACCCCTGGTGGCCAGATGGCCTTAATTACCTCACTCTTTAATTAGTAACTTGTTATCTATTCTACCTCTCAACATGCCAAACCCGTATCTATATACAATGTTCAGTGACTTTTTTGTGTCTGTGTGAGTGATTCACTTGCAGGACGGAAGTGAATTCCACTGTGGCGTGTTCTGTGATCAGAGGTATGCATGAGTGACTGGAACATGCTCATCTCACAGTAAAAATCCACCTGAAATATGAACAGACAGTGCTTCTAAAACTTTGATGAAATTGGTTGTGATCAGAGCTGCCAGATGTTACTGCCAATTAATGTAAAGGTGATCTGCTTAATCTATAATCTATAAATGCAATGATATCTATTTGCCCTATAATTTTTTATTATTCATTTCACAGTTCTGCTGATCAGAGCCGCAAAGGTTTATTTATTTTTTGTAGTGTCAACCGGCAGTTTTGTGTTTGTTCCATTAACAACCCTCATAAATTAAATATCATATTCTATAAATCATATTAGTAAAATAATTTGTATTTTGTATACTTTATGGCAATATGTATAAATATGGTCATTTCAATCTGACAGGTAAAGCTGATTCCTACGGTAAATATATACTAAATAGTATAACCTTTTTCTACTAGGTAAGATAAGATCATGATAGACCTACACTTGTAGATTTGATCTCTCTCTGAAGCAAAAATTACATAGATAAAAGCAAAATGATCATGAATAAAACATGAAAACACACACACAAACACAGAGATAAAAAGCCTCAATCTCTCCACCTTTTCCCACTTCTCTGGCAGGCAGAACGGGAGCTGGGTTAGTTTGGGGAATTATTAACCAAAATATAGGACCTCATTATACAGGGATTGTCAGTGTTGCCAGTATAATATTATCTTAATTTCTCTTAGTTTTCTTGTTTGTTTGTGGGTGAGCTTGTATGTTGGTTTTCCTTTCTTTCTTTTTCCATCTTTCTCGCTCTCAGACTTTGCATACATTTCCATACAAATTTTAATTAAGCTGGCCTTGTTCGGTTCCCAACAGCCCAACACGTGGCAGAGATGAGAACAAGATAAGGATGACCCACCCCCATCCCCACCCTGTTTGCCCCCGTCTATGGCTTAGGCATCATAAATGTCATGGAAATATTACAGCCTGCATCGGGGCTGGTGGAAAGCACGCATGAGGTAAAATAATCCTCTCTTACTCGTGCAATCTATCACAAATTGTCTGCTCAGCACAAACCTATTGTAAAACTGGCCCTGTGAAGCTGTCCGAGACACTGTACGCATGCTTGTCTTCTGCTTTCATTTTTTGGATTACTAAAAATATATAATTGATAATGAGATGATCCTCTTTTTTCTAGATGGGTGTTTCTCATCTTTTTCTCTTTTTTACTTTTTATATTTTTTATATTTTAGTTTTAGTAACTTAAAACTGTCCTCAAGACATGAATGTGCATGATCGACTCCTCTAACCAAACACAAACATTCCTGACATTTTGCTGGTGTGTAAATGTCAGAAGAGAAGCTGCGTGTTATAAATAAAGGTGTCAGATCAAACCCTATGTTCCTTGTTGAGATTTGGTTTTGTTTGTCGAGCTTAGCTTTAGCATTGATATTATTGAAAATAATTTAAAACCATCATTAGCCTGCAAGCCATGCAGGTTTGATAGCCTCTTCCATAGGCTTTAATTAGAAGACGGGTTAGCTCTTGAACATCTGTGCCATAGTGGTGTGATGTGTGGCTAAGTGAGGGGGGGGGGGGGGTAGTCGAGTCTAAGGGTGTGTGTCTGTGAGAGGGAGGAAAAGCAGGATGAGAATTATTTTCTTGCTAATCAAATTGTACCCCAAAACTTGTCTTGTTGCCTCCTCCATCTCCATGGAAACCACACCTGCCCAGTAGAAACGAAGGTTAGGGAAGAGGTAAGGAAGTGCGACCCCAGTCCTTGTTAGAATCCAGCTGTTCTGACAGACAATGAAAGGTCAGCCTCACTGCTCAACCATCTTCCTCTTAAATAACTTCTCACGCTCAGTTGACATGGTGTGTGTGTTTGAGGGTGGGGGTAGACACAAACACACACAGACACACATGTATACATGAAAGAGAGAGAAAGAGAGACAAAAAGACAGAGTGGCAGAGTGAGAGAAATGGAAACCGAAAACAACAGCAAATGAGACACACTCCTTTGAGTTCAATTTAATTCTGGCTGCTGGTAGCTTCCAACGCAAAAGTCTACCACAAACCTTGGATTAAAACCACAACACAATCTGTACAACACAGTACCTATAAATCATAGGATTAGTATGTCCATATGATGTAGAGTTGAGTAGTTCTGAATACTGAAGACACACAAGATTGTTGAGGTTGTGTGTGTGTGTATGTGTGTGTGTGTGTCTGTCTGTGTGTCTGTCTGTGTGTGCATCAGGAGTGGGGGTTGATTCAACTATGGAATGTGTCCAGCCAAATGAGGTGAAGACTGTTGCTATGGAAACAGAGCTTCGAGGGTTAAAAATGAGAAGGGTCCAGAGGGTGTGTTCAGAGAGAACAAATGAGGGAGAGGGAGGGAGGAAGGAAGGGAGGGCAATATAGATATATATATAGATAAAGATAGGAGAAAGAGACATAAAATGCTGAAGTGAAATGCAGAGACTTGTGTTTGGTGTATGTGTGATTGAAGACAAGTCAAAACTGCCATTGTACAAACACAAACACACACATCAGATCCCAGTTGTTACTCCCTCTTGCTCCTGAAGTTTACGTAATTAGCCCCCTGAGACATGTTGGTAGACGATGTAATCCAGCTCTCGTCCAGCCCTGTTACTGCTCTGATGCCCAGTGTGTTGCATTAGAATAACATTGACTCTTATGTAGCATGGCATTTGGCAGACACAGCTCAGGGAGACACACAGACACACAGCACACCACACAACCGTCAGCTGTCAACCTTCCACTTTACAGTCAGAACTGACCCCAGCTTCTCCAACCATGACTATCCATTGTTGCTAAGCAACATCTCGCCACATTGACACTTGGAAACCACTGCCTTTAAGAACGGTTAGGCATAGAGATTTTCTGTGTGTGTCAGTATCTGACAAAGAGGTAGATTACATTTTAAGAGTACCTCTTCAGATCACGCACTGCCCATCTGGGGAAGTGGCGTCATGGGGAGAGGAAAGTGTGGCCTCACTTAATAACACACACACACACACACACACACACACACACACACAGTAGTTGTATATTTCTCCCCCTTGCCTAGACACATACATGGTTAGGTTTATGCGGGTCTCATTAAATACTTATTTTTATTATTTTTGAGATGTTTCCTTCTGAGTCTGTAAGAGGGAACTCACTTCCCCCTCTATTTATTCCTAACCTCTCTTTTTCTCCTTCCTTTCTTTTGTCTCCCTCTGAAGTCCTATGCAACAAAGGTCAAATGTGTGTGTGTGTGTGTAAATGTGTGTGTATGTTGTGTGCGAATCTGTGTGAATTTGAATGTGAGTGAGTTATGGGTTTCTGGTATTTTTCCATGAGGGAATGCTTAAATCTCAGGGGACCCACTAGGTCAGTCATAAAGAGGAGGGTTCTGGTCTGGAATCTGGAGGAGGGGAGGGAGGGGGCGATGAGGGACAATGGGGAGGGATGACTGAACATAAACCTTGGGAGTGTGTGTATGCTCATCATTTTGCACAATACTTTTGCCAGGAAAAATACGGGTCTCTCCATTCAGTGGTGTCCAATATGCAGAAAAGGAGTAGAAGTTGAGAGAAAGAGGAAGAGGGAGAAGTGACCCGGGACAAGTAAAAAGGGAGAGAGAGAGAGCAAGGGAGAGGGACAGAGGGATAGGAAAGAAACAGAGAGAGAAAGCAAGAGAAACTAAAGAGATGAGGAAGTAAAGGAGAGTGGAGGGAGAAAGGGGTGAAAAGAAACAGTGGGGTAGAGGGGGGTAGAGACAGTCATAGACAAAGAGAGTGTTTGTAGAGGACAGCAATGACCTCTTCAAGGACAGACACATCACATGACTTCAGACCAGCCCCCCCACCTGCAAAAATTTGCAAACTTTTCAACTACACTCCCTTTGTCCCTCTCTTGCATTTTTTCCCTGCCTTTTACTTCATCAAACTTTCCTCACATACCTATTTAAGACTTGGACCGTTTCTATTTTTTTTAACAACTGTCATGTAACTTTCACATTTTCTCTGCCTCACTCTGTTTTCGATTCTTCCTCTCTCTCTCATTCTGTCTCTCATTCTGTCTTTCTTTCACTCTCTCTTTCACTCTCTTTCACTCTCTCTCTCTCTCTCTCTCTCTCTCTCTCTTTCTCTCTCTTTCACACAGAATTGCCTTGTTATTTGAAACCACTACCATGTAATTCACATAACATATTTGGTACTTTTACAAGACAGCTTTTTTTTACCTTAAAAGAACAGCCCTGTTCCATAGCCAACTCCACTGTGCTTAAACAGATATGTCAACTATTCAAAGTACAATAGCCTAAGGTTGATTATCCTTCTGTTTGACTCAGTCCCTGGAACTTCACTTTACTTTAAGGGAAGTTCAGAAACCACACAGAATCCACAAAACAGGCAGTAAAGCAAGTCAAGTGTGACATGACTCTCAATACCAAGAAATTGGTAACCGACTCTTTCTTCAGTGAGTAGACACTGTTTGCACATACACATGCACACACTAAATGCTTGCACAAAATAAAAGGCTTGGTTTGGGCTTGAAAATATACCGTCCAAATAGGTAATGTCATAGTCCACAGTAGAGCAACAGAGGGAAGCACTCTCAGACTGTCTTCAATGTGTGAAGTTCGGTCGGCTCGGAAAATGCTTTTGTTTGCTTGTTTGTTGGTGTGTGTGTGTAGGAGTGGGTGCGTGTGTGTGTCCTTTCTGGACAGAGGCCCTTTGTTTGTCGTGCCAGGTCTATTGCTAAGGCCTCTGCTTCATGTTTCTCCCTCACTCTCTCCTTCTTTCCTCTGGGAGTAAGCTAAACATGAGGGACGAGTTTAGCTCTGTCACATGGCAGCTCTGAGAGACAGGGACACTGTCCAGATACACATAGTGTATACAATTAAATGAGAATCTTGATCTTTTCTCCCTCTCTCTTTTCATTTAAATCTCTCTCTAACTTCATTGTTTCCATTCAGACGTTCAGCCTTCCCCCACTCTTCTCTCTATCCTCTCAGACTACTGTCTTCCTCCATCTCTCCATTCTGACTTCACTTCCCAACCCCCTCTTCATGCCACATTCTCTCCCTCATTTGTAATCAAGTGATCAAGCCAGCCTGGTATTTGCCAGATGTGTGTATATGTGTTTGCCTGTGTGTGTCTGTCAGTGTGTCTATTTGTGTATTTGTTTATGTGACACTTCAACCACAAATCAGATATTCTCTCACATCTGAGTCAGAGCAAGTTAGAACAAATGCTGGTTCTGCACAACTTCCATCACCCCCAAAAAAGAAGATTGATCTGCAATATCTTTGTTGATGATCCCAATTGATTCCCTGTTGTCCAGTGATCCGCCATAATCCTGCATGATTGAGGAGGTTTTTCAGGGACAGAACAGTATGGAGAATAAATCTACGGGTTGAGTTCAATCAGAATGGGGATGATTGATGAAGCATTTCTCTCTTATCTCTCTGTCTTCTATATTTGTTTTCCATGTCTTACTCTCACTTTGTCACTCACCTCTTGGGTCAAGTATTGGTAGGACTTCAATTCAATTATCATTGGGACATCTGAAACATATGGCTCTGATTATATGAAACCTATCATGTCATATCAGAGGCAGGAAGAGTTTGAATGATTCCCCTTGGTCAAAACCATACAGCTCTCTTCATAGCCATCCTCAGAAAACTTTCGCCCTACATTTAAAACACCAAACATTTACCTGGGACTAAATGTACAAGTTATTGCTCCAGTCAATGAGCATGTGTTGGTTGGTTTTGCGAAGACAAACATTTCTTTCACAGGCATAAAAGCATACACATTCACATTCACTTGCTCACGCAGTTCTCAAACACTCTTCTCTTGTCTTTCTCCATCTCCTCCCCCATCTCTTTCTTACAAACTGCCTCTTGTTACAGACTAGCAACCACAAACAACCAGATGTTTACCAAACAGACTTCCAACAGTAGTCTAATCAGTAACCTCCAGTCATGGCAGCCTAAAAGGACAACATCTATGACTTGGTGTGTGAAGGGTATGCACTTTATGTTAGCTTTCATCAAGGTGAATGGACAATTGAATGTTAACTAAAACCTGATGAGAAAAAATAACAGTTTTTTAACAAAACTTTTTGAGTTTTAACAAACACAAGCAAACAAACTTATTCATGTACGATATTTTGCTGCTTCTTTATTTGTATTTTCAATGTTATCTTCATGACAGCATATTTGATGCTGTTACTCTCCAAGCGCTACATCATGAAACACAGGCCAGGAGGTTCAATATGTTCCCCCATTGTTGCACCACCCCATATATTAACAGCAGTGCACTTGAAGTAAAAATGTAATCACAATTATATCTTTCCTGAGAAATATACAATAGCTCCATGAAAAAACTGGTTATTGTTTATGTATGCTCGCGCTGTTGATTTAAGTTCAGTGGACTCAGTTCCAATTCACAGATCACAGAGTATTACTGTTTCCTTACGGAGAGTGCTGTAGTACTGATCCCAGCACAGCAAGCTCTGCCAGGATGAATACTCCACCCAAACAACTAAAAAGCTAAAAAGAAAACTTGATTGATTGACCATAAAACAATCTGTTTATGCAATTACTAGACATGGATGGTCGTGTAGTGTTGAATTAAATTATTTGTGTCTGATGAATGTTGTATTTTTCCAGGTTTTGTGGAAAAAGAAACATACTATCGAGGTAGAGAGGCTGCCCAAGATCCCCAGACTCCACTCTGACTCTGATACAATAAGCATTGTGACGAGGCATTGAGATGTATTTGGCTGCCCCAACTGTGAGATTGTGATTCTAAAATAAATAACACTTCAACAGTAACTCTTTAGAATCTGTCTTCAGGGCAATGGTCCTTAAAGTGAACTCATTGTTCAGAAGGGGAAAAACAAATGAAATATATGTAGTTTGAAGATTTCCAAAGATCTGGACTGACACTACAAAGGTCAGCCTGAGGAGTCTGTTTGGACTTGATGACCCACTGGCTACTAGTAGACTTCTTCTAAAAAGGTGCTATCAGAAGAATATACCATCAACTATTGACCACTTACACCATAACCTCAGTGATAATCATGTGGATCACTGGTGTTTAGGCACTCTTCCTACGAACGATGAGACTAGAGCCATGACAGAATCTGTTAACACATAACAACTGATATTGTAAATCAATGCAGCGCAACATGGTGAGATGTGATGGCCTGTCATTGAGTAGACATCAACAAGTAAACGTTTACTAAACACACTACCAGGAACATCGAGACCATCATTAGGACAATCTGTGTTCCTGTGTACTCTATAGCAAGGTTATTCACATCCACCCTCACTCACTATCTTTTAATCTGAACATAATAGTCTACTCTACCAGCAACGGCTAAGCAATGAAAGTGAACAATCTAATGAGTCATTTGAAGTACCAATTGATCCACCAATCAATTTATTACTACTTTCTTTTGTAATGTCATGTTCAAATATACCTAAGCCAGGAACTGGGATTGTCCTTGATTAAGTTTTTAACTTCAGATGATTGATGTACATTTGATAACTATTATTGTCTGGAAAGAGAACATAAACATATGAGAAAGATGCCTGTCAAAAGATACATGCATGTGCATCATGCTGCTAAATGCTTTAACTGTTTCGTTATCAAGATGATACATCATTTACCATTCTAGCACTTATAAAAGATAATAGAGTTACCCTTCATGACTTTATCTCTCCATCTCTCCCTCTCCTCTTGCCACCCCACATTTTTACTGTAAACGTTAAACAAATATGCTTTCATTCAGAGTGCGTGTTGTCAAAATGACCTACCTGCACAGGTAAAGTTTGCATAAATAAACTAATTAGCGGCCCCCATTCATGCTCCTTCCTAATTTCCTTGGATTACATCTCCAAGGAAACGGAACAGGACATTTTAAAGGTATAAAGGTAGGCACTCCTTAGTCATCCATCCATGGAACTCCAGAGTCTGAGGACAGAGTGAGAGCAAGACAAACAGGGGAAGATTTTCTGGTGGAGTACTCTCAACAAGGACCGAAAAGTAGCGTGGCTACAGGGCTACAACCATGGGGCATGGAGTATGTTAAATTTGGATTTTAGATTTTTCCAAAATCAAGATTTCATCTGATCTAACCCTCTGCAACTTCCAATCATCTTACAATAATTTTTTTCATAATATTTATACAAATAAATATAACAACATTGTTAAATTGAAAGAAAGTAATGTTTTTGTTATGTGGCTTAGGTTCAGTGTGTTATAGATGTAGCAGATGGATATTGAGAAGTATCTCATCTGTGTTATTGTCTTGATTTAGAAGGGGAAAGTTAACTACAAACTGTCCGCAACTCATGAAAATGGGAAACATAAGAATGGAAAGAAAAATGAAAAAGACCTGGATGAACTGAAGAAGGAGGTTGATCTGGTGAGCAACAACACTATTATTTTGTGAAAAGACATGTGCAACTCAATTTAAATCAAACTCAATTATGAGGTGAATTCAATGACGCAGATATGATGCATCTCCAGATGCATAAACCAGGTAATGGTTTGTCACAACAATGTATTTTCAAGTAGGCTAGTCGCTCGTGCACCCATTGTTGATTTCAGTTGAGTTTTGTTAACAAATCTTACCATAGCACTTTAATAGATAAACAGATTCCTATACGTTTGAAAACAAAATATGATTTGTAATAGTATTACCTTGGGCTGTTTAAACGGAACATCCTGTGTCGGTCACCAATATGAGATCTTCCCTGTTGTAACTACAGTAAGGTTCGAAATAAGGGGGGGGGGGGGGGTGATGGGGGAGACCCTTTATAACTCTGGGATCACTAATTTTGTGATCCCAGATTTCCCACCCCATTTCCCAGACAGAAAACTACAAATTTTGGATTACAGTTGATCATTTAGTTACCATGCTACTTTATTACTATCATTATCACTCTTATGTCACTCTCAGCAAACCTCCTCTTGTTTTTAGGATGATCATAAATTGACCATTGATGAACTCCAAAGGAAATACGACACTGACACAAACAGGGTGAGTCAGTGTATGTGTGTATTGTTAGACATTACTCTTGTGTAAATTACTCTTCTTCTTCTTCTTCTTCTTATTATTATTATTATTATTATTATCCTTATTATATGTATTAAGCAGAGAAGTGGGGCTTGGGTAAAGAGTAGCTTACCCTACCTGTTTTCCCCATTTCTGACGGGGGGGAACCAAAGGGGTGCAAATGGTAATTTTCTAACCCCTTACCAACATCACTCATCCCTTTCTCCTTCATCTTCATCTCTTCAACCTGGATCCAGGGTCTCTCTAGTTCCCGTGCCAAGGAGTACCTAGCCCGTGATGGTCCCAATGCCTTGACTCCTCCTATCACCACCCCCGAATGGGTCAAGTTTTGCAGGCAGCTGTTTGGAGGATTCTGTATGTTACTATGGATTGGTGCTATACTCTGTTTGCTGGCTTATGGAATCCAGGCGGCCTATGAGAGTGAACCAGTCCATGACAATGTAAGGATGGATGTAAAAATGTGCCAATTACATTATATCTTCTAAAACAATATATCAGATATAGTTTGGGGTTACTGTTGGATGCAGTGTGTAAGAATGTTTTATTCTCTGTCCTTTCAGTTGTATCTGGGTGTTGTACTCACTGCAGTCGTCATCATCACTGGCTGTTTCTCCTACTACCAAGAGGCTAAGAGTTCAAAAATCATGGATTCCTTCAAGAAACTGGTCCCACAGGTACTGCTTCATGTGTGTTGTAATGCAGGTGACCTACAGGCAGTGTGTAAACTTTCAGATGTACGATGGACTGATTCACTTCCTTTTTGCCTTTTAGCAAGCCTTAGTTATCCGTGATGGTGAGAAGAAGAACATCAATGCTGAGGAGGTGGTGATTGGAGATCTGGTGGAGGTGAAAGGAGGAGACAGGATCCCAGCTGATCTACGTATCATCTCTGCCCAAGGATGCAAGGTTGGTCTTTTGATCACATTTCCTAAACCACCAACCTTTCAAAAAGATCATACAGAGAGACTTAACTGTGGATTGTTTCTTTCCACTCAGGTGGACAACTCCTCGCTCACTGGTGAATCTGAGCCCCAAACCCGTACCCCTGAATTTTCCAATGACAACCCCCTGGAGACCAGGAACATCGCTTTCTTTTCCACCAACTGTGTTGAAGGTACACAACTCAATGATTGGCCACATGAACAGTTCTTACACTGTATAAACCATTATTATTACCACAACAGAGAGCGAATGGTTTATTCATGGAAATGCAGAAAAAACATGGTCCGAATCTTTGACATTCAACATTAGATGAATATCTATGATATTTCAAACACGTCAAGACCATAATTTCCTTTTGGTTTTTCTTAAGGCACTGCCAAAGGTGTTGTCATCAACACCGGTGATCGCACAGTTATGGGTCGTATCGCTTCTCTTGCCTCAAGCCTAGAAGGTGGTCAAACTCCCATTGCCAAAGAGATTGAGCACTTCATCCACATCATCACTGGTGTTGCTGTCTTCCTGGGTGTGTCCTTCTTTATCCTCTCCCTCATCCTGGGATATGGCTGGCTGGAGGCTGTCATCTTCCTCATTGGAATCATTGTTGCCAACGTGCCAGAAGGTCTTCTGGCTACAGTCACTGTAAGTATTGATGAAAATCAAAAGTTGAGTAACATTGCAAATATCCTGGTCTAGCAATTTTATATGAATCACATGTTCTATTGCTCTGCTTTCTGCTATAGGTGTGTTTGACGCTGACCGCCAAGCGTATGGCCAAGAAGAACTGCTTGGTGAAGAACCTTGAAGCTGTGGAGACCCTTGGTTCCACCTCCACCATCTGCTCCGACAAGACTGGCACCCTGACCCAGAACAGGATGACTGTGGCCCACATGTGGTTTGACAACCAGATCCATGAAGCTGACACTACAGAGAACCAGAGTGGGACCTCCTTCGACAAGAGCTCTGCCACCTGGGCTGCCCTAGCTAGAATTGCTGGTCTCTGCAACCGTGCTGTCTTCCTGGCAGAGCAGACAAATGTCCCAATCTTGAAAGTAATTTCTCAGACTGATATTCCTAGTAGCTCTATCCACCATCTTAGACATTGTATGTACTATTGATGGTACAAACATTGTATAGCTCTTTTAAGAAT
The DNA here is from genome assembly GCF_054491055.1 of Hypomesus nipponensis. NCBI lineage: Eukaryota > Metazoa > Chordata > Actinopteri > Osmeriformes > Osmeridae > Hypomesus > Hypomesus nipponensis. Next base: position 6,827,176 of record NC_140372.1, read on the forward strand.
TTAAATCCAACTCCTCTAAATCCTTGTGACTTCACAGAGAGATGTAGCTGGTGATGCCTCAGAATCTGCCCTTCTGAAGTGTATTGAGCTGTGCTGTGGCTCTGTCAAACAAATGAGAGAAAAGCATCCCGCCATAGCTGAAATACCATTCAACTCCACCAACAAATACCAGGTAATCAGCTGAGTCAATGAAGGACTAAATGCTACCCATTTTAGGGTCAAATGGTTTAAATCTTTTTTTTTTTTTTTGCAGCTCTCCGTTCATACAAATTCAACGCCAAGTGAGTCCAAGCACCTGCTAGTGATGAAGGGAGCTCCTGAGAGGATCCTGGACCGCTGCTCCACCATCTTGATCCACGGCAAAGAGCAGCCATTGGACGATGAGATGAAAGACGCCTTCCAGGATGCTTACATTGCGCTTGGGGGACTTGGAGAGAGAGTTCTAGGTAAGGGCTGGGTACCAATCCTATGATTAAGCAGCAATGCTGTTGATCATTGTTCAGACTAAACCGAAGACTTTAGAATTAACTTTGTCTGTCTGTTTTCTCAGGTTTCTGCCATTTTGTTCTTCCTGATGATCAGTTTGCTGAGGGCTTTGACTTTGATACAGAGGAGATGAACTTCCCCACTGAGAACCTGTGCTTTATTGGCCTCATGTCCATGATTGATCCTCCCCGTGCAGCTGTGCCTGATGCTGTGGGCAAGTGCAAGAGTGCTGGAATTAAGGTTGGATTCTGAAACTTGACTCTCACTTTGCATATGGTGTTTCTTCTTCATCCATGTACTATTATAATAAGACCAAGACAGTCCTATCTTGTTCCGATTAATTTGCAAACATAGATTACGCTTCCTGTTATCACATTTGACTAAAAGTCAATACCCCCATACAGGTCATCATGGTGACTGGTGATCATCCAATCACAGCTAAGGCCATAGCCAAGAGTGTAGGTATCATATCGGAGGGAAATGAGACCGTTGAGGACATTGCTGCTCGCCTGAAAATTCCAGTTACAGAGGTTAACCCAAGGTACTTAGACATTGTTAATGGTCATGTTTATTTAATCAGACATAAGCACCTTACTATGTATTCATGACATTTAGTCATTTAGCAGACGCTCCAGAGCGACTTACAGTAAGTACAGGGACATTCCCCCCTCATGATTTTTCTTATTATATTGTAAAAAGTATAGTTATAATTGTTTTGGTAACTTTTCAGAGATGCCAAAGCTTGTGTGGTCCATGGTGGTGATCTGAAGGATCTAACATCAGAGCAGTTGGACAACATTCTGGCCCACCACACTGAGATTGTGTTTGCCAGAACTTCCCCTCAGCAGAAACTCATCATTGTGGAGGGTTTCCAGCGCCAGGTAACTATAATTAATGACCAAACACAGACACAAACACATAAATCCTTTCAAAAACGGAGTCATCTGTTTCATAATAAATAAATGGAAAAACCCAATGAATGAGGGCTCAGATTAGTACTGTCCCCAATACATAGGGTGCAATTGTAGCTGTGACAGGAGATGGTGTGAACGATTCTCCTGCCCTGAAGAAGGCTGACATTGGCGTTGCCATGGGAATTGCTGGATCAGACGTCTCCAAACAGGCTGCTGACATGATCCTTTTGGATGACAACTTTGCCTCCATTGTGACTGGTGTTGAGGAAGGTAATAGCAGCTCTGAAGATAATTGTTACTTCAATAGGTCATCTAATCATCCTGGCAACCATGTGTAACAACTAATACCTACCCTCATATCTCCATCTTACCTCAGGTCGTCTGATCTTCGACAACCTAAAGAAGTCCATTGCCTACACCTTGACCAGTAACATTCCAGAGATTACCCCCTTCCTCCTCTTTATCATTGCCGAAATTCCACTAGCTCTGGGAACGGTCACCATCCTCTGTATCGACCTGGGAACAGACATGGTGAAGAACTGCTGACATTTTTCCAGATACATTTTCAAATAAGTGGATATATTTTAAATCCGACTGAAATCTGACTGTCAATCTAATACTTACCTGTCAGATTCCTGCTATCTCCTTGGCCTATGAAAAAGCTGAGAGTGACATCATGAAGAGACAGCCCAGAAACCCTGTGACAGACAAGCTGGTGAACGAGCGACTCATTAGCATGGCTTATGGTCAAATTGGTAAATATCTGTTGAATTGTGGATCTCTATCCACTGTGTCTTCAGATTTCACAAATACATGTTGTTTCACTGTTGACACCGATTTATTGACAAAGTGACTTCCTCTTATCATGTTTACTTGTGTAGAGTCTGAGAACTAACATCTCACGCAACCTTCTTTCTTTTTTTTACCTCTTTCTGTTTCCTCCAGGTGTGATTCAGGCCACAGCCGGGTTCTTTGTCTATTTTGTCATCCTGGCTGAGAATGGATTCTACCCCTGGGACCTGCTGGGCATTAGAATTAACTGGGAAAACAAAGACCTGAATGACTTGGAGGACAGTTATGGACAGCAGTGGGTTAGTATGCCTTAACATGTGTCATGCCGAACCTGTATGTGCTTTACAGACAGCAGAAAGCATGATGTTGCTGATTTGATTTGACACTCCTCATACGTTATTCCTTCGTCTGTTATGTGTCATCTCCAACTCCATTGCTCAGACACACGAGAGCAGAAAGATTGTGGAGTTCACGTGCCACACTTCGTTCTTTGTCACTATTGTGCTCGTCCAGTGGGCCTGTCTCATTGTTTGCAAGACCAGGAGGAATGCCTTCATTAAACAGGGAATGAGGTAAGAATCAAGCACACAGATTTCTTTCTTTTCTATATCTGTCAGTATTTCTTGGCTAGATAAAGGTCCATATGCCCTTTGTACACATAGCATCAATATCTGCCATAGTATGATGATATCTATGGGCCATCTTTCAAATCTCAGGAACAAGGTTCTGATCTTTGGCATATTTGAAGAGACAATCCTTGCTGCCTTCCTGTCTTACTGCCCTGGGATGGATGTAGCTCTCAGAATGTATCCACTCAAGTAAGTAGACAACTAATAAATGTTTATATTGCATAATATATTTTTTCTCTCTCTTTCAGTTTTTTTTTTTGTTGCTTTTTGCCCATCTACAAGTGTTATGATTTAACACTTTGGACTTGTTGTCCGCTTCTCTCTTCTCAGGCCTGCCTGGTGGTTCTGGTCTTTCCCCTACACACTGCTTATCTTTGTCTATGATGAAACTCGGAGGTACATCATGCGACGCAACCCAGGAGGTACGTCTGCCCCATTATTACACCCAATATATGGGACTGCACTGCCCTCTCAGCGTAATTCTTTTTTCACTTGGCACTAGATTAGATCAACTCACAAGGGCAAACAATTATCTGACTGGACTTCTGACAACCTACCTTATGGTTTTAGAGTAAAAGACATAACTGAACAGTGTGACATCTTACCCTGGTCTCCCCTATACGTTTGTCGATATTCAGGTTGTTAGACATAAAACATAAGTTGATAACCGCAAAACAATCAGATAAAGATTTTTGATCATCATACAATTCTAAATACTGTCTCTCTGATGTTGTCTTTTTCTAGGTTGGGTGGAAAAAGAAACATACTATTGAGGCAGAGAGGCTGCCCCGAGATCCCCAGATTCCACTCCGCAAACAACTAGGTATTACAGTACTTTCAAATCTGACTGCTGTGATACAGTGAGCATTGCAATATGGCTCTGAGATGCATTTGGGGTGTTCTGATTGTGACTTTGTGATTGTAAAATAAATAGCACTTTAACAGTAACTCTTGAATTATTAGAATCTGTCTTCAGGGAAATGATCCTTAAAATAAATGAATGAATGAATGAATACTGCTGCATTACACATACAGAGACATTTATTGACTTGTGGTCAATAAATACTACAGACATCCAAATATCAGCAACCTTCAGTTCTGTCAAGCCAAAGGGTCAGGCTGTCTGAGTGAACATTTGAATAGTGTACATTCACCTTTTCTACTCATCTTTGTAACTGAATATCCAGGTGTAGTTTTGCATAAAATTAAAGTAAAGAATCCAAATTGAGTTATGAAATATGTCTTCCCTCATGTCTTTCTTGAACATGTCTCTGTCAATTTCAAATGTTATAATAAAATACACCTAAAACCAGAACTAGATGCCCTTGAGGCCCACACCAAGTTTGACGTGGCTACCCAACTGCTTTTGTATGAATAGCAAACATAAACTTGTAGCAAGTGTCAATAAGTACAAAGCCCCAAGTGTAATAAAACGTACAGTTTTATGCCCAAAACTTATTGCAGTTTAGATGTTGTAATGTATCATCATTATCTACAATTCTTAATGAAGATACCCTCACTCATCATTCATATATCTGTATCAAATCTGTATATCTCTCTATCTTTGTCATTCTCTCTCTTTCCCACCCACACTACATTGTTTCTACTGTAAACGTTAAACAAGGATTCTTTCATTCAGAGTGCTTGTCGTCAAAATGACCTACCTGTACAGGTGAAGGTTGCATAAATAAATAAATTAACAGCCCCCTCCACTCACCTTCGTCATTTTCCTGGAGCACCTCCTCTTTGGGCATTGGATCCTGTTGGGTATAAAGGTAGGCAAAGCTTAGTCAACCATCCACGAAGCTCTGGGAAATCTGAGGAAGAACGGAAAGAGGGACAAGTGTGGTCGGCTTGCAGGTGGAGTTCTCACTACTAGAGGAAAACATATTACTTTGGACTAAGTTGCAGCTATGGGGCATGGAGTAAGTTTGTCTTCGTATTTTCAATATTTGAGCTCTCTTACACACACAAGACACCTCACTACAATACAGCATTGTTCTATCTACTAGACAGATGGAAAATGAGCAGTCTCTCACCTCTGTTATTTCCTCTTCATTAATGAAGAAGGGGAAAGATGACTACAAATTGGCAGCAACTGATGACAACGGAAAAGTTAAGAAAGGAAAAAAAAGTGAAAAGGACTTGGAGGAACTGAAGAAGGAGGTTGATCTGGTAAGCAGGATCTGTATTTGGTAAATTTCCAGGATTAAATCATTTTAATAGAAATTTCCGATTCAAAAAAATATTCGTGAATTTTCAACTATAGGTTGACTTTCTAACCAGAAAGTTATATGTCCACCATTAAAATTTAACCGTTAACCTCTCCATTTGTAGGATGACCATAAACTGACCTTGGATGAACTTCACAGGAAATATGGCACAGACATAAGCAGGGTGAGTCTATGTGTGTGTGTGTGTGTACTGCATTCTTTGTTGAAAACTAGTCAGTGTGCTAGCGGTAGAGTTTCCGGTAAACTGCAATCCTTTAAGCTCATGGAGGTTAGTGCACAAGGTCAAACAATACAATTTCAATGGCCCACAAATGTTTTGAGCATGCTATGAATGTGCTTCTAAGGGAAATGCATCGGCTGGGTACAGAACAAGTAACATTTTCATAATATGTATCAATTTTTTTTTTTACATTTTCTTAAACATCATGTTTTATTTCATTACAAACTGCAAAACAGAGAAAGAACAGATATAGCCTCTGACAGTTTTCTCTAATAAAAGGTTTAGTTTTACACATTTTACTGCCTGTGTTTGACACTAAGCAGAAACTAAGGTAACATGGATTTAGAGTTTCGGGTTGGGAAAGTAAGTAAGAGGCTATCACTATAATCCAGACTTTTAGCAGGGTTTGCAGATAACTGAATAAAAGAGTATTCGTTGAGTCTTCTGATCAGGTTATTAACTAACAAGGGTCAAATTTGGAGTTTATTTCCCACGGCCTCCTCGAGTGTCCCGGCAGAAATTCAGTCATGTAGTCAAGCATGACATGTACTTTCATATTTATGATGAAGCAGTTTTTAAATTTTGATTTATCAACATTATGTTCCCACATAAGTAAGGCACAAAGGAGGTAGACTATCAAAAACTATAATACACCACTACAGAGATGGTGGACAGATAATGGTCCGCTATTTGATCTGACGATTAGGCTGAATTTCAAGAACAACGGCAGCATTCACAAAGGAACTTTATATACTGGCAGTAAGCAGAAAAGAGGAGAGGGGAAGGAGTATGGAATGACTCGCCTTACCTGTTCATCCAGTTCTAAAAACCAAGGTGGTACAATCCTTCCCTTTTACTCCTCTTTCCTGCTCTCTCCTTTCCTGCTCTATCCTTCACCCCCCTGCCCTTACCTGGATCCAGGGTCTCTCTTCATCCCGTGCAAAGGAGGTCCTGGCCCGAGACGGTCCCAATGCTCTGACTCCTCCCCCCACCACCCCTGAGTGGGTCAAGTTCTGCAGGCAGCTATTTGGAGGTTTTTCCATGTTACTGTGGATTGGTGCCATTCTCTGTTTACTGGCTTACGGTATCCAGGCAGCCTCTGAGGATGAGCCAGTTAATGACAATGTAAATATTTACTACCTTTATTAAGTACATTTTCTTTCTTACTGTTGAGCTTGTATTTTTTTAAACATCTTAATCTCTGTCACAGTTGTATCTGGGTGTGGTGCTTACGGGTGTGGTCATCATCACTGGATGTTTCTCCTACTACCAAGAGGCGAAGAGCTCGAAGATCATGGATTCCTTCAAAAACCTGGTCCCACAGGTACCGCTTCATATCGGATGTGAAATTTTAGGTGAAATAATATGCATACGGACCTACCGACTGTATGAGCTTCTAAATTCACAAGGGAAACATGTTTTTCCTGCCTTTTAGCAAGCCCTAGTTATCCGTGATGGTGAGAAGAAGAACATCAATGCTGAGGAGGTGGTGATTGGAGATCTGGTGGAGGTGAAAGGAGGAGACAGGATACCAGCTGATCTACGTATCACCTCTGCCCAAGGATGCAAGGTGGGTCTTTTGATCTAATGTTCAATGCTACCAAACTTAAGATCATTCATAGACATAACTGGGGAATATCTCATCTCACTCAGGTGGACAACTCCTCGCTCACTGGTGAATCAGAGCCCCAAACACGTACTCCTGAATTTTCCAATGAGAACCCCCTGGAGACAAGAAACATTGCCTTTTTTTCCACCAACTGTGTTGAAGGTACACAGTTCAATGACTTGCACAAAAACAATTCTTAAAAGCTATAGAATGCCAAACCAAATCAGCCTGATACTGATTTAAAATTGTTCAAATCTAATGCCCTTTCAAAAGTATTCTGTGATATTTCAATTATTCAGACAATTGTGTTCATGTTTTTTTAAGGCACTGCCAAAGGTATTGTCATCAACACCGGGGATCGCACAGTTATGGGTCGTATCGCTTCTCTTGCCTCAAGCCTGGAAGGCGGTAAAACTCCCATTGCCAAAGAGATTGAGCACTTCATCCACATCATCACTGGTGTTGCTGTCTTCCTGGGTGTGTCCTTCTTTATCCTCTCCCTCATCCTGGGATATGGCTGGCTGGAGGCTGTCATCTTCCTCATTGGAATCATTGTTGCCAACGTGCCAGAAGGTCTACTGGCTACAGTCACTGTGAGTATTGATGATTATCAAAAGTAAAGAGTAACATTGCAATTATCCTGGTCTAGTAGTTTTATATTAATCACATGTTCTATTGCTCTGCTTTCTGCTATAGGTGTGTTTGACTCTGACTGCCAAGCGTATGGCCAAGAAGAACTGCTTGGTGAAGAACCTTGAAGCTGTGGAGACCCTTGGTTCCACCTCCACCATCTGCTCCGACAAGACTGGCACCCTGACCCAGAACAGGATGACTGTGGCCCACATGTGGTTTGACAACCAGATCCATGAAGCTGACACTACTGAGAACCAGAGTGGGACCTCCTTCGACAAGAGCTCTGCCACCTGGGCTGCCCTGGCTGGAATTGCTGGTCTCTGCAACCGTGCTGTCTTCCTGGCAGAGCAGACAAATGTCCCAATCTTGAAAGTAATTTCCCAGACTGATGTTCCTAGTAGCTCTATCCACCATCTTAGACATTGTATGTACTATTGATGATAAAAACATTGTATAGCTCTTTTGAGAATTTAAATCCAACTCCTCTAAATCCTTGTGACTTCACAGAGAGATGTAGCTGGTGATGCCTCAGAATCTGCCCTGCTGAAGTGTATTGAGCTGTGCTGTGGCTCTGTCAAACAAATGAGAGAAAAGAATCCCGCCATAGCTGAAATACCATTCAACTCCACCAACAAATACCAGGTAATGAAATAAATAAAGTTGATTATACATTAAATCCCCTTAGATAAACACCGCATAATTAACAGTTTTACCCAAATGGAGCCATTGCTGGATTCATTGATCTGCTGTATTTGTAGTCATTGCTTCATGTTGCCACTCTCTATTTGTCAATCTCTTTTGCGAAATAAATAAAATGATAACTTCTTGACACCTACAGGAAACAAATACACAACAGCAAAGCTCATGAATTCAGTTGTGAACAGTTGGTTCGGATTGTCCATTGCGAATGGATTGATTTTGAATGATCAAACATTTTGCATGTAAATGTGGTCTATGATTTCATTGATACAACAATTATATACATTATTTTATAATCAACAAAAAAAATGATGTCTTTTGAGATTTAAATGCACCTACAGATATAATTATTCCTCTATTCTTCAGCTTTCCATCCATAAGAACTCCAAGTCAGGAGAAGCCAAGCACCTGCTAGTGATGAAGGGAGCCCCGGAGAGAATCCTGGACCGCTGTTCAACCATTTTGCTCCACGGAAAAGAGCTGCCATTGGATGATGAGATGAAAGATGCCTTCCAGAATGCCTACATTGAACTTGGGGGACTTGGAGAGAGAGTTCTGGGTAAGAGCCCCGACACATTAATTTTAAAACATCAATGCTGCCAAAGACTTTCGATATTTTGGATTGATTGAACTGAAGACTGAAGAATTGACTAAGTGTACGTGTGTGTTTCAGGTTTCTGCCAACTTCTTCTTCCTGATGACCAGTTTGCTGAAGGTTTTGAATTTGATACAGAGGAGATGAACTTCCCCACTGAGAACCTGTGCTTTATTGGCCTCATGTCCATGATTGATCCTCCTCGTGCAGCTGTGCCTGATGCTGTGGGCAAGTGCAGGAGTGCTGGAATTAAGGTTGGACTGCAACTTCTCTGCAACTTAATACATCCACATGACAGCCTTAAAATTGAATCTGTCAGATACTGATTTGTTCTTCATCGTATCAATGTTATCCTATCTGAAAAGTTATTCACCTCCTTCAGGTCATCATGGTGACTGGTGATCATCCAATCACAGCTAAGGCCATTGCCAAGAGTGTAGGTATCATATCGGAGGGAAATGAGACTGTTGAGGACATTGCCGCTCGCCTGAACATTCCAGTTACAGAGGTTAACCCAAGGTATGTCCCTGGACATGAATAAGAAAGCCTTCTGTTTTGTTAGACATGCACAGTACCCCCCTATATGTTTTGGTGGTTGACATTTCAGAGATGCCAAGGCTTGTGTGGTCCATGGTGGTGATCTGAAGGAACTAACATCAGAGCAGTTGGACAACATTCTGGCCCACCACACTGAGATCGTGTTTGCCAGAACTTCACCTCAGCAGAAACTGATCATTGTAGAAGGGTGCCAGCGTCAGGTAACAATAATTAATGACCAAACACATCAATCCTAAATTGAGTTATCCTTCTGAAATATATAAAAAACAATGAATGAGAGCTCAGATCAGTACTGTCCCCAATACACAGGGTGCGATTGTAGCTGTGACAGGAGATGGTGTGAACGATTCTCCTGCCCTGAAGAAGGCTGACATTGGTGTTGCCATGGGAATTGCTGGATCAGACGTCTCCAAGCAGGCTGCTGACATGATCCTTCTGGATGACAACTTTGCCTCCATTGTGACTGGGGTAGAAGAAGGTAATTAGCTCTGAAGATCATTTTTATTTCGAGAGGTCATCTAATCATCTTTAACCACTAACACCTTCCCTCATATCTCCATCTTACCTCAGGTCGTCTGATCTTTGACAACTTAAAGAAGTCCATTGCCTACACCCTAACAAGTAACATTCCAGAAATATCACCTTTCCTTCTCTTCATCATTGCTGATATTCCACTGCCACTGGGAACCGTCACCATCCTTTGTATTGACCTGGGAACTGACATGGTGAAGATCTACATTTAGTCATTTTACATGTAGTCATTTAGCAGACGCTCTTCAGCAGAAGATCTATTGATATATAGTTTAACCTGTGTATGAAAGACATGGTTCCTTTGAACTTTTGGGATATTGCAAATACAAGAAGTGACCATAGTTTAAGACTCTGATTGTGATCCATATCTTCTAGGTTCCTGCTATCTCCCTGGCCTATGAAGAAGCTGAGAGTGACATCATGAAGAGACAGCCCAGAAACCCCAAAACAGACAAACTGGTCAATGAGAGACTCATCAGCATAGCCTATGGTCAAATTGGTAAATGCTCAAGTTATTACATTGTGGAACTATTTCAGTTCTTTATATTTTTTTGTTGCTCTTGATACTGGTTTTACAATAGCCATTGCATCTTCTTGTCATGTTTACATTCATGGAGTCTAATGCTGACATCACATTAAATGCTATCTAATCTCTCTTTTCTCACAGGTATGATTCAGGCCACGGCCGGGTTCTTTTCCTACTTTGTCATCCTGGCTGAGAATGGATTCTTCCCTATGGACCTGCTGGGCCTGAGAGTTAACTGGGACAACAAAGACATGAACGACATGCAGGACAGTTATGGACAGCAGTGGGTTAGTATACGTTCACATTAGTTCACATGACTAATGTCAAATATGTCCATGTCACTAACTGTAGATAAAAAAGGGTTATGATATTATATGATTTGTTACAGTTATTCTGATTTGATATGCATATTTTACAACTACTTCTTTACCATCCTTCCATCATTCAGACATATGAGGGCAGAAAGATTGTGGAGTTTACCTGCCACACAGCCTTCTTTGCCAGCATCGTGGTCGTCCAGTGGGCCGATCTGATCATCTGTAAGACCAGGAGGAATTCCATCCTTCAACAGGGAATGAAGTGAGTACAAATGTATACCATGGTTTCCTACAGTTATTGGTGAATTTGTTTATCTAAGGGCACATGGCTGAACCACTATCCATGTACTCTTTTACAACTACATCAATATAGGCCTTGGAATTGTCACATATTTAATAAATTGGTCCATCTTTCCAACCTCAGGAACAAGATCCTGATCTTTGGTCTGTTTGAGGAGACAGCCCTGGCTGCCTTCCTGTCTTATTGCCCTGGAATGGATGTTGCCCTCCGAATGTACCCACTCAAGTAAGTACGGACCAATGTGGTCCTTCAGTTTATTAGAAAGTAGTTTTGGTTGTTTTTGATCACAGTGTAGATTTTATGGAATGTTCTAATGAGCCAATTTCGCTCCTTCTCATTTAGGCTTTCTGTCTTTTTTATTGTCCTATAAAACTTGACACATACATAATTACATGTTTTACCCTGGTTTCTCTTCATAGACCTTGCTGGTGGTTCTGTGCTCTCCCCTACTCTCTGCTCATCTTCCTCTACGATGAAGGCCGGAGATACGTCATGCGACGCAACCCAGGAGGTATGTCAAATTTCATCTACCCCATTTATTGACTGCAATGCAAGATGGTGTAAGAGAGTTCTGTAAAAAAAAAAAAAAAAAGATTGTTCCGTGTTCTGCCTGCTGATCTTACTTCAGTTGACTGAACTAATCTTCACAGATCTCTGAGCATAACTATTCACTTATGGAGAGGGCTGTGGTACTGATCCCAGCACAGCAAGCTCTGTCAGGATAGATACTCTACCCAGATAACTGATGGCTCGAAACAGTCACTTTATAGCTTGACCACATAACAACCTGTTGATGCAATTACAAGACCATGGCAGATTATTTCTAAATTACATATTTTTTACCTTCTCTGATGTTGTCTTTGTACAGGTTGGGTGGAAAAAGAAACATACTATTGAGGCAGAGAAGCTACCCCGAGATCCCCAGAGTGCACTTACCTCTCTAACAGCTATGTTACAGTCCATCCTAATCTGGCTGCTGTGATACTTGTGATGAGGCATTGAGATGTATTTGGGGTGTCCTGATTGTGAAATTGTGGTTCTAAAATAAATAACATTTCAACAGTAATGCTGGAGGTCATTTTATATTTTGTGTTGAATTGTATTGCACCAGTATTCAGGGTCATGGTCCTTTAATTAAACTTGTTCTGGAATGGATGTTACCTCCCAAGATGTATCAAAATCTATATTTATATAAATATATAAACAACAAAAAGTTACATGTAAAATCAAAATAAATCCAGGAACAGGAGTTGACATTTGACTATTGATACCCCCAATATATACAATTAATTAAAGGTCAGCATGTCTTCGTATCCCCTGAATAACCCTGGCCTTTGGTATTGAAATACCAGGGTTAGACCTCTAAAATAGAGTTTTATCAGAAGAATTTACTACTACTCTATCTACTACTGAACAAGACCTGTGATAATCATTTGAGTCCCAAGTGTATGGGCAAAGTTTAGGCACTCTCGGTAACAATGGGGGTTGTGTTTGGTATGCAAGCAGCTTTTTCAGATAAGAGTTTGAATTCAATCTTTTAGGAGACAGGGGATTTGGGCAGAAAAGCCAAAATGGGGGCGATGTGAGGATTCCTCTGCACTCTGATCAGAATCATGGCAGCACTATTATGAAAACATTGCAGCTTCTGGAGGTCCCTGACAGGGATCTGGATTGTCTGAGTGTCTGAAAGACAACAGGGTATGAAGGACTCAGGTAGTGTCTTTGTACCTATGAGAATTGCTATGCAAATACAGAGTGTTGCCATCACAATGGGCTAATTTGTTCACCAGCGCAGTCTCTCCCTTTGAGGCTGGCCTATGAGTCTGGGGGATGGGGGGGATTAAGGGTGTGATGAGAGGGGAGCCTGGCAAGGTAAAAACAAAGTGCTTTGATGGGATGTACATAGATCTGTTTCAAGAGGTGACAGCTGACTGCACACTAGGGGGCAGTATTCAAAGTAAGGGATACAAACTGTCCTACTGCTACCTCAGTGGGGACTGGAACGTGATAGTTTCCATGGCAACCCTTAGGATCTGGCTCACAGCATGTAAATAGAATTGGATGTATTTTTAGTACACACATGCTGTTGGCATGCCCCCCTTCCCGCTCCAAACGTAGACACACATTTTACCTGATGTGCTGTTATCTGTCCATCTGGTCATCAAGTATCTTACAAGAACTGACAGACAAACCCTTAGAAACAACCTATTGTGTTTTCACACTCTAGTGCATATTCTGTCAGTTCTGTGTAAGGCTATTCATTTCCTAAACCATTTAAGAATAAAAATGTCCCCGTAAACCTGCTGTTGTTAGCACAATTTTCCTAGTACCTGATGTGCACTAAGTATCTATTGAATTGTGTTATATTGCATTGAATTGCATTGAATTGCATTCTGTTTTCTGTTCACTGACAAACAGGTGTAATTTGTTCTCATTTGTAGCCCAGCATCTCTGCTGTCATCATGCATGATGGAACATTCTTCACTTATTCTTACTGATAGTGAAAATCAATGCTGGACAACATCATGAGATATGAAGGCCAGTGATGTTGGTTGAATCTGCCTTCCTCCAGTTAGACTTTGACGTGACTGCACTGAAAGTGAAGTAAACGGGAGTTAAGACTTGAGAAAGGACCTTGAGACAAGGGTTAGTAGTTAGGATGTCAACTGGAACTGGTTAATCATTCATAGATGCAACAACTGACATCTTGTCACACAGATGGTTTAATTAGTCTTCAAACAAGGTCACCTTGGCCAGAGAGTGCAAGGCCTTAAAGGTGCAAGGCTATGTGGGTTATTTCTTCTTCAAGCTGCTGCAAATGTTGTTGCAGTCTTCAGGCTAAAGTAGTTGTACACAAGCTTGTGCGTTACTTTGGATAAAAGTGTCTGCTAAATTGTCATATCGTTGCTTAATTCTTGTGGAATAGATTGCTCAAGTCAGCCACCCGCAGAGAGTAATTCCTCAAATCCTGTGATACATCTCTACTTGATGCATAAAATCCTGTCTGACAAAAAGTGAAATAAATCGTATTCAAATAAGGATTGTATTTAGTAGAATGTGGATGTAGTAGTGGATTTAGTAGTATTATCCCATGTTAACGGTGCAATGATTCAAACATAGGCCAGTTCCATTTTTTTATGAAAGCTGATCATTGTAAAACGTCCAACCATCATGACTCCGCCCCATCTATGTTACCATGGCAAGAAGTGCAGACGTCACCATCGAATAAACTCACTGTATATAAGTATTGGACCTTGTAACTAGAGAAAGCTTGGATGAGTGTCCGGGTGGAGTGACACGTGTGGACGAGGGCACATCCAGGAGGCAGTTCAAGTTAAATACAAATAAAATTAGATAAACTGGGATTTTATTTTTTCTAGTTGAATCCTCCAGAAAGCAACCAACATGGGGCGAGGAGTAAGTTAACTTTTTATTGTTCTTAAATCATATGCATTCACTTATGGTTAAATTGTAACATTCGTGTCAGTTTAATAGCAAAATAGTTTTATATAACAACAACAATGGTCGTTAGAAACGACTTAATTTAAAGTTGTTGTCCAAGTTTGACATGTGCTAGCGCCGCTGCATTCTCAAATGCCTGCGATGAAGACTTCCGCAGTTTTGTTCAGGCGGCTCGAAAGCAAATCTTTGCCAAAACTTTCGTTTTAGTAGCAATAAAATGCTATGTTCCACAAGTTGCCATGGGAACGCCGTAGACTTAATTTTGGAAAATGACGGCACTATGAACATCTGTAAAAGATTGAATGATACAATATAGGGATTAAGTGAAGCAAATAGCAATATTAGTTGTGTAGAGTTGGCCCAGTGTGTGAACTCGCGAGGACCGTCAGAGATACGGGAAATCTTGTGACTAGGTACAGAACTGCGTCTGAAAACCCGCCAGATACGACTCCACCGTCAACATTTAGCTTATGCTTGCTACAAATAAGAATGCTTTTTGTTGTTTTTAGGCACTTATTTTCGGAGTAGTGTCATTCTGGTGTCATATAGTAATCCATGAGCTGTTGGTTTGGGGTTGCTGCACGTGAATATAATAACCTTATTGTTTGACTGGGTGGGTGCATAACAAAACACAGGGACATTACTGAGTGCATGTACGTTGACGGTGCGTTGTCTTGATGGTGTATTAAAGTCTTATAAAGATCAATACAATTCGGCATTCATTACCAACTGTGTTGGTCCCGAGGATTTGTCTCTGTGGTAAAGTAGGACCTTTTTAAATGTGCGCCGTTTTGGGACCATATGAGGCTGACATTTTGCGTGTCCATGGTGCTAGTAGTTTTATCCCACATTTAAACCTAAAACCTGAACGTAATTTCCATGTTATCCCCTCATTTTAATTTAAATGGCAATTGTAATTCATCTGGGAAGAATAATTCGTGGTCACCTGGTATGGTGATACATTGATTTGGGTGCACGACCTGTTGTATTGTCATTTAGTGTAGCTGTAGGGACTTGCAGGGTGGGTTTGGGAGGTCTAGTGGGCAATATCATCATATAAAGGGCAAGCCACTCCCTACTGTGCTCCTATCTACAATAGGCACAGAGCTTAATTATGCAATCACAGCCAGTGAAGGAGAGAAAGACAGAAAGATCTAGTGGAAGATATGAATGTGAGGGAGTCTCCTGCCTGGCCATTCTGTCACTCCTCTCCTCTGGTTAGGTCCATTATCTTCCCGCATATGCCTAGACATGAGAAAAAAGGATGGTCAAACTAGCAGTAGAGCCTTCTTTAAGTCAAGAGGGGGAGGGATAGCCTTTCACAGGTAATATGAGGAAGTCAGAAATGCAATGAAGAAGCACAAGGAAGGAGAGGTTGGAGGGTGGCAGAGGTAGCAAATAAATGGAAAAGATACGCCAAGGGGAGTATTAGGGAGGGAAGGATGAGGGGCACCAGTTGCCGCATTGTAACCATTCACCAAGGCCAGCACAAGGGGGTGGGGTGTCTGATTCAAAAACGGATTGGATTGCGCAGGGAGGTTCTAGGCTACAGTATTCAGTAGAAAATGGTTGAGGCCACCAAGTAGCCTATTTTAAAAACTAAAAAACCTATGGCCAAATTACAGTCCTGCACAGTCAGCTAATATGCCAAAAAAATAAAAACCTTTGCTCATGGGCTTGGTCTAGTGGTGGTGGCGTTGTTGTTGCAAGGGATCAGTTTGAGGCCCCAGCTGCCTCTTTCTACTTTTCAGGGGGGCATGGTGGAAGTAAGAGGCCTTTCTATCATTTCTTTACCTCTTTACTCATTTTCCTTCTCTCTCTGTCTCTCTCTGTCTCTCTCTCTCTGTCTCTCTGTGTGTGTGTGTGTGTGTGTCTGCCTTTTGCTCTCCTGAGGATTTAACATTCTTTCTGCCTGACAGTCACAATGTATTAGGCGGCCCTTTGGTCACAACCACCCCATCTCTGTGACAGAAAACACATCTCACCCCCACCATTCTCTCTTTCATTGCCCAAACATTAGGACAGTTCTGCATGTTTTTCAAGCCAGCCATGGTAAGGGAGGATAATGACGCAATAACACACATTAGGTGTACTCCCCCTTAAAATTATTTTGTCATAACTACAAATACCATGTTGCAAGAGCCCCAGCATACTGTCGGCCAAACTAGGCTGTACTTTTCAAAGCAAAGCGACATAGAAACTCACTCTGTTTGAAAATCTGGTCCGTCCGCTACAGGACCGTTGTGCTACTGTGGTTGTGAACTTCCGCAAGACGTGGGTGGAGTTTTAAACACACTTTGTGTGAATTAATGAACTTTTTTCAGAAGAAAGAAGCAGATTGACTGTGTGGTGGGGGGGGGGGCGGGAGGGAGGCAGTAAAGGGGGAGTGAAGGAACACGTGATCCTACCCATTCAGCATTCAGATATCCAAGGGGTGTGGTTATGTCGCCAGTAGCAACGGGGCAAAGTCCCTAGTGGGGGGGACAGGGGGACGGACATTATGCTTGAGTGAGCAGCTTTTGTATTTGGCACACGTACAGGAACGGATCCAAGAATGGTGTCTGCAGGAATTCAACCCCAGCTGTAAAATATGCAACCGCTCAACTGTCCCTTCTGACCTTATTGAGCTGGAGGTGCTGTTGTTTTTTGAGCTTTGAGAAGAGGGAGTGAGGCCCCCACACTGAAGATCTGCTCTGTCGCTGCCTGTTGTTGTTCTGAACAAAGTTCCTCTTTCAAACTGGTTCTCTACTCTTTCAATGGAGGCTGTGCCTTCAATCTTTCGTCTCCCTTCTTTGACTTTTTTCCCCCAATTGTTTTCACTTTCTGTTTGACTAGTACACTCTTCTAGAACATTTTGTAGTGGTATATAATTTGTCAAATCTGTGAGAGAAAGGCCATCTAGACGCTAGCCACAGAGTGCTGTAGTAGCTTTAGACCAAGCTACTACAGTAGTCTCAGATCAGTGGTTAGCTAACTACCTGGTTAGGCAGGAGGATCTGAATAACATGTCTGTACAGTTGTAAGCAAGCCACCCTAACAATTTCAAGCCATTTCCATCATTGCTTGTGATCAAGCCAAGCAAAGTGAAGTGAAAAAGGCCATTTGATGTCCCAACTGAGTCAAGTAGAGGAAAATGGTTTAGTATGCTTGGAGGCTCTGTGTGAGATTCCACACCAGCCATCCACACTTCTTTCCTATTTGCCAAGGAGTAGCTTCCCCTTCAGTCACAAACAACACAATCTAGTTTGAAAACTTTAAACTAGTTATCCTGTCTCCCCATGTTGAGTTCACAGATCACTAAGAGCTTTGTTGCTCCTGCCAGGAAGTAGTATGGATCTGTGTTTCTCAAGGGTTTCGAGCGAGACTGTTCAGTGGGCTTGTCAGCTAATGTGAAGACCACAGGGGACTGTGCCACAGCAGACTCTTCAGGGGCCCCTTGGAATTGTTGTTCCAGGCTAACGTCTTTTCCCCCTCCTATTGAGGAATTACACATTTTGAGATCACACTGAGTGCCTAGTTGTTGTAAGTGCTACAAGCCTTGGGCTACAAGACAAGCTTTCAGAGCTAAACCACCCAGCCCTGACAGCTTTGCGTGCCTGAATAATAGATGATAATGAACCACTCACTGATGTTTATTGGTTCACCCATCTTGTAGCAGCACCAGTGTCTAGGTAATTGTATAATACACGTTTCAGCTGTCTAACGGAGGCATTATCATCTAGGTCCTTGTCCCAACATTAGAACTGGTTTAAAATGGATGAAGGATAAAATTCTTTTCAAATAGTATAATTGTAAAAACACCAAAGAAAAGTGATTCAGGTGGCTACAGTGATAGTGGTTTGTGGTCTTTGGATTATGAACACATCAGAGTTTGTCAGTGATCAGATCACCAGTACTTTAAAAGTGTCAATGAGATGGAAAGAAAGTAAGCATAGAGCCCTGGCCATGCAAGTACATCTAGAACACCCAAGGTGGAAAAACTGGATCTAGAAGTTGTAAAACTCTGGTCTTGTTGTCTCTCTAAAGGATGTTCCTCTGTGTGTTTGCAGGAAGGACGTGAGCAGTATGAACTGGCTGCGACATCTGAGCAGGGAAGCAAGAAGAAGGCCAAGGCCAAGAAGAAGGAAAAGGACATGGATGAGCTGAAGAAGGAAGTGGATCTGGTGAGTGGCTCTTTCTTTCTCCCTACCTCTCTCTCTCTCTGTATCTCTCACTCTGTTCCAATTGTCCATACTTGTACCAAACTATGAAGAAATTATGCTTGTCACTGAATGTTTCCTTCTTTTGTCCCGTAGGACGATCATAAACTAAACCTGGATGAGCTCAACCGCAAATACGGCACAGACCTTAGCAGGGTGAGTCACCACAGCCTAGTCACTGTCTACATTCGACAGCAAGGAATGATGCACTTCAACTCACTCATTCACTTTTGCCTCGCATCATTCATTGAGTTTCCTACGATGACAACTTACATAAATACACGTACTCCGCTCTCTTGAGAACACCTATCAAAAACAATGATAACAAGGATAGTTTCTCCTTTGATAGGATGGGTTTGATTCCAGATCAGGAGGTTTCAGGTTCAAAACTCCCCTGTACATCAATTTGGATTAAAGTGTCAAAATGTAATATGGGGGGTTATTGAATACAACCTGCACATTCAGCGTCTTAAAGGCCTCAGGATCTCTCCTACAACAATATTTTGTGTAATAAAGAATACAAAATTGCAGAACATCTGATGATTTGATGAAGGGGGTATAATCCTCCACTGACATCCCTGCAAACGGCCGCTTGATCATATGGAGGAGATCAAGGAGAATGGTAGATTACCGCCTCCAAACTTTGGAGCAGGGTTTAGCAGCCTGTTGAATAATTCACCAGGCAGCTAGCAACAGTCTCTGTACCTCTCAGCCCAGATTTCACAAGCTTTTCCCAGTGGAGGAAAATGGCCCTGTTTTCACAGTTTGTACAAAGTTGCCAGGCAACCGCCAGCACCTTAACTGTCTCCAGAGTCCTAGCTAACTACTTCTCGTTCCTGGTTCCTCACCTGGAGTTAACTCTTATACCCCTTTTCCACCAACGCATTTTGGGTGCTAGTTCAGAGCCAGTGCTTAATCTCGAACCAGTTCTTTACATTTTGACAGCCTAAGAACCTGATAAGAACCCCAAAAATGTGTTCTAATTCAGCCCAAAAAGAGTTCTGGACTAGAAGTGATAACCGCTTAAGTCAAGGGGGTACTATGACAAAATTACAAAGACCAACAGAAACTACCAGCATTTAAAAAACATAGCTAGCTGTACTAGTAGCCTACAATATGGACTTTAAAACAAAGCAGCAGTGGTCTTTGGAGGAAACAATATTTTCTCTTCTTCAAAATAACTCTTTGAACTTTTGCTTTTGAGGTCAGTTTGTAAAACCTTCATTTGCAGTATATTGACTCCTGCTATTACATCTGATGAGTAATGCAAACATCTTGTTTCTCATCAGGGGTTAACAAGTGCCAAGGCTGCAGAGAACCTTGCCCGCGATGGCCCCAACTCCCTGACCCCACCCCCCACTACCCCTGAATGGGTCAAGTTCTGCAAGCAGATGTTTGGAGGGTTCTCCATGCTGCTGTGGACTGGTGCCATCCTCTGTTTCCTGGCCTACGGTATCCAGGCAGCCATGGAAGATGAACCAGCCAATGACAATGTAAGACTGGTGGAATAAAAAGTGATATTGATTGAGTCCTCTTTCCTTTCCTCATTCTGCCTTATAGAGGCAAGGAGAGAACTTTGAAGGAATTTACTGAACAAGATTTATATTATATTTTCAAGTAGTATTAAAGCATAGTGGGAGTTGTGGTCATTCATGTAGTAATCCGATGCACTTTCTCCTCACAGTTGTACCTGGGTGTTGTGCTGTCTGCTGTCGTCATCATCACTGGTTGTTTCTCCTACTACCAAGAGGCTAAGAGCTCAAAGATCATGGATTCCTTCAAGAACCTGGTCCCTCAGGTACAGCTTCACACTTTTGAAAATGAGATGGCAGGTTTCCACATTTAACTTGCAAAGATGCTAACGTGGATTTCCCCCAATGTTATAGCAAGCCTTGGTTGTCCGTGACGGTGAGAAGATGAACATCAATGCTGAGCAGGTGGTGATTGGAGATCTGGTGGAGGTGAAGGGGGGAGACAGGATCCCAGCTGATTTGCGCATCATCTCTGCCAGTGGCTGCAAGGTGGGTACTTCAAAATCCTCCTAACCCAAATGTGTCATGTGCCACCCACACCATTGTTATTCATTGCCGTTTTTAATTCTTATGTCTCTTCCCACTCAGGTGGACAACTCCTCCCTCACTGGTGAATCTGAGCCCCAAACACGAACCCCTGACTTCTCCAATGACAACCCCCTGGAGACCAGGAACATCGCTTTCTTCTCCACCAACTGTGTTGAAGGTACGCTTGTTTTCAACTCTCTCATAATCTTAAAGGGGGTCTGTACGCAGGGGGTCTGATGTTTGTTCCATCCAACAGGAACTGCCCGCGGAATTGTCATCAACACCGGTGACCGCACGGTTATGGGTCGTATTGCCACTCTTGCCTCTGGCCTCGAGGTCGGACGTACCCCTATTTCCATTGAGATTGAGCACTTCATCCACATCATCACTGGTGTTGCCGTCTTCCTTGGTATGTCCTTCTTCGTCCTCTCCCTCATCCTTGGATACTCCTGGCTGGAGGCTGTCATCTTCCTCATTGGAATCATTGTCGCCAACGTGCCAGAGGGTCTCCTGGCAACGGTGACTGTAAGTACTGAAATTGTCTACAGTTTCCTTCTTCATTAAATAGCAGGTTTTCTTCAGAGTTTTTACAAACCTCGTCTTTCTGTTATAGGTGTGTTTGACTCTGACTGCCAAGCGTATGGCCAAGAAGAACTGCTTGGTGAAGAACCTTGAAGCTGTGGAGACCCTTGGTTCCACCTCCACCATCTGCTCCGACAAGACTGGCACCCTGACCCAGAACAGGATGACTGTGGCCCACATGTGGTTTGACAACCAGATCCATGAAGCTGACACTACTGAGAACCAGAGTGGGACCTCCTTCGATAGGAGCTCTGCCACCTGGGCTGCCCTGGCTAGAGTCGCTGGCCTCTGCAACCGTGCTGTCTTCCTGGCAGAGCAGTCCAACCTGCCTATCCTCAAGGTGAGTGCTGGGATGCCATTGCCAGAGCTTGATACATTTGTACAAATTCACAATAAGCCACCAAGTCCGTTGTGAAAATGGAAATCAGATATAAAATACTTTTTGCAATATTTATTCTTTAATATTTTTTTATTGCTGTTTGTGTGTGTGTGTGTGACTCATCTGTGAGGCCCCTTGGTGCCTCAGGCCTCCTACACTCGCACAGTCCCCCAGAACATAACCTCTCATTTCCCCACTCCACTAATCACCTGTTTATTCCAAGCCTCTGATGAGCTGTAATTGTGATATGTAATTTTACCCTTGGGATAATTTTCCTCTTGTCAAAGTTTGTGTGGGTGAATCATCCATTGTTTACTTAATTTTGTGTGGTTATTTTTGATCTCCTCGTAGCGCCATGTGGAATAATTGTTATTTTACATCAGCGTCTTCTTAAGCAGGCCATCACAAGTCAGATGCCCGAAGCTTCTGCACAACATGTTCCTAATGAGCATGCTGGTTGAGAGGGTTCCTGATTCTCAATGTGTGGTCCTTGTCTTCCCCTCCCAGAGAGATGTGGCTGGTGACGCCTCTGAGTCTGCCCTGCTGAAGTGTATCGAACTCTGCTGTGGCTCCGTCCAGGAGATGAGAGACAAGTACACCAAAATATCTGAGATCCCATTCAACTCCACCAACAAATACCAGGTAGGTTGGTTACACCCATTCTATCACTACCCACAAGACTATACCACACTAACCTCCACTGAGGCACCAACACTTGGTAAATGGTTGACTGGAAACCAAACTTTATTCAACCAAGAGTTTGTATACAGAACAACAGATCATTAAGGACAAGTCTGTTATTACTGGTCCTGGTATTCAGAAATGGCCTTTGTTCTTCTCCAGCTCTCTATTCACAAAAACACTGTTGAGGGTGAGTCCAAGCACCTGCTCGTGATGAAGGGAGCTCCTGAGAGGATCCTGGACCGCTGCTCCACCATCTTGATCCAGGGCAAAGAGCAGCCATTGGACGATGAGATGAAAGACGCCTTCCAGAATGCCTATATGGAATTGGGTGGCCTGGGAGAGAGAGTTCTGGGTAAGGGAGTGTAATTGGTCATGTCAGATGTGATAAGACTTGAACACATGGCGTGTTTACATGAGTCTGGAGCTAGCGTGCTGGTATTCCCTCTGTTGCAGCACAGGTTTTAGGAAATGCCACATGATAAAATGGCTGAGTGGCAATTCTTTGGGCAGATGTAAAGCCCTCTATGACATTGCTTGAATACAAATAACATTTGATTTTATAAAATGGTATGCTTCCTTCAACGAATATACATTTTGTATCCATTTAGGTTTCTGCCATTTTCTTCTTCCTGATGACCAATTTACTGAGGGCTTCCAGTTTGATAGTGAAGAGGTGAACTTCCCCACTGAGAACCTGTGCTTTATTGGCCTCATGTCCATGATTGATCCTCCCCGTGCTGCTGTGCCTGATGCTGTGGGCAAGTGCAGGAGTGCTGGAATTAAGGTATGATCACCCTGAACAAAAAAATATAATGTTGTTAGTTCTGATCATTGAATTCTTACACTATCAACTTGCCCCCCCTTCATCCTTCAGGTTATCATGGTGACTGGTGATCATCCAATCACTGCTAAGGCCATCGCTAAGGGTGTGGGTATCATCTCTGAGGGCAATGAGACTGTTGAGGACATTGCTGCACGTCTTAACATTCCAGTTACCGAAGTCAACCCAAGGTAAGGCATATGTTCCTCTCCTACAATACGAGTGTAAAAGATAATAAATATTTGTTTGTGGAAAAGATTAAGGATTAGGCTCCTTTTTTTTTAAGGTGATTTCATCAGTGATTGCATCACTGTTTGTCCTCTGGGCCTAGACTACAGAAGTCTGTTCCAGTAGAGTGATGTTCTGGGGAGGGCCGATGTTTTGAGGGATCAGTGAGTGATATGATTCTTCTTGGTTCTTCTCCAGGGATGCCAAAGCTTGTGTGGTCCATGGAGGTGACCTCAAGGACCTGTCTCCTGAACAGTTGGATGATATCCTGAAGTACCACACAGAGATTGTGTTTGCCAGAACATCTCCTCAGCAAAAGCTGATCATAGTTGAAGGCTGCCAGCGCCAGGTAGTTATCCTCTCTTTTCTTTTTATGAAGTTTTAATAGTGCTAGAAAGTTTAGCTGGAGGCACAGTCAAACGCAATGTCTCTCTCACCTTTTTCCTTTAAATATTTTCCTGAACCTTTCTGCTTCCTGATCCACAGGGTGCGATTGTAGCTGTGACAGGAGATGGTGTGAACGACTCTCCTGCCCTGAAGAAGGCTGACATTGGCGTTGCCATGGGAATTGCCGGATCAGACGTCTCCAAGCAGGCTGCTGACATGATCCTTCTGGATGACAACTTTGCCTCCATTGTGACTGGGGTAGAAGAAGGTAAGGATATAGTGTTATTTTCAAAGTTCAAGTCTTGGAATATAAAATGAAAGGTTTAAGATAATAATTCAGTTATTTATCTTGGCTGTTTTTCTTTCCAGGTCGCCTGATCTTCGATAACTTGAAGAAGTCCATTGCTTACACCCTGACCAGCAACATTCCAGAGATTACCCCCTTCCTTTTCTTTATTATCGCTAACATTCCATTGCCCCTGGGAACTGTCACCATCCTCTGTATTGATCTGGGAACTGACATGGTGAGCATTTGTTGTGAGATTTTTTGCATGTCATCATGAGCTTCAAGAAACGCACCATGAAGCTTGATCACACTTCATCCGCATGGAATTTTTTTATTTTTGATTCCTGACCTTCTAGGTTCCTGCTATCTCCCT
The DNA here is from genome assembly GCF_054491055.1 of Hypomesus nipponensis. Taxonomy (NCBI): domain Eukaryota; kingdom Metazoa; phylum Chordata; class Actinopteri; order Osmeriformes; family Osmeridae; genus Hypomesus; species Hypomesus nipponensis. The sequence goes on from NC_140372.1 coordinate 6,851,680, forward strand.
GGCCTACGAAGCAGCTGAGAGTGACATCATGAAGAGACAGCCCAGAAACCCCAAAACAGACAAACTGGTGAATGAGAGACTCATCAGCATAGCCTACGGCCAAATTGGTAAGATGCCTTCTCTGACATCTTTACACTTTGCATCTCCATCAAGGTCCTGTAAAGGCTTGGCAGTGGCTAGCTAGGTGGTGTCGTCCCCCCCCCCCATTCCAGTCTTGTCCCCTTGAAAAAGTCTTCTACTTCAAAGCAGGAAGGTAATTGTGCCTGCTTCTGCCATGTTAGGTATGATTCAGGCCCTAGCCGGGTTCTTCACCTACTTTGTGATCCTGGCTGAGAACGGATTCCTACCTTCCACACTGTTGGGCATCCGTGTGAACTGGGACAACAAATTTCTCAATGACCTGGAGGACAGCTATGGGCAGCAGTGGGTCAGTACCTCCAACCTTTCTGTGATTTACATTGATGAGTGATATTTGCAACACACAATGCTGGTCTGATACTCTAAACACCACTAGATGATTTATTTACGGTTTTCCTCCTTATTTGCCTCAGACATACGAGCAGAGAAAGATTGTGGAGTTTACCTGCCACACAGCCTTCTTTGCCAGTATCGTGGTTGTACAGTGGGCCGATCTGATCATCTGTAAGACCAGAAGAAACTCTGTCTTCCAGCAGGGAATGAGGTTAGTGATGGAATTTGTCTATCCAACACTCAATACTAAGAGTTAGCTGTTCCTAAAGGTCCACCACCTTCAAACCTTACAATCACTAATTTCAAATTTTTGTCAACTTCAGGAACAAGATCCTGATCTTTGGTCTGTTTGAGGAGACAGCCCTGGCTGCCTTCCTGTCTTATTGCCCTGGAATGGATGTTGCCCTGAGAATGTACCCACTCAAGTAAGTAGATAACCCTGTAAAGTCTATTCTAAAACTATATACCTTCCACCTAATATAAAGGAATACAGTAAAAGAAGGCAATTTTCAGTCATGCATTACATTATTACATCTGGTTTGTAGTAATGGTGGAAAAGTATTGAATTATAGACGATGGTCTATCTTGACTTCTCTGCTGTTATGATCTTTTCTCTGGTCTGTTATTTTTGACTCACATTTGTTTTCTTTCCCTCCAGACCCAACTGGTGGTTCTGTGCCTTCCCATACTCCCTCCTCATCTTCATCTACGATGAGATCCGAAAACTGATCCTGCGACGCAGTCCGGGAGGTAAGAGGGAAATCCTGTTGTTTATTGCTTTTTGCTCTAAGTCGACATTGTTATCTGCCAGATTTGTCCGTTCAAACCATAAGTTGCTGGCTTTTCTATACCACCTGGGAAACCAAACCTAGCTGTTTTCCAGGAGATTTTTAGACTAGATGTACTTAATACTGCTCTAGAAGTGCCTATGTAGTGGCTGTTTTTGGTGATGCAGTGATCCAGCAGAGACTCTGTTTGGCTGTGTAGTGTAATCTTTTGGACCTTTTGGAGTATTGTCACATATCTAGATAAATTGTCAAACAAGCCTGATTGTTTTTTAGTAGTCTTCCTTCTTAGGTTCACACTGATAGTTGGCACGCTAACTGTGGTGCACATGTGATCCCGATCTCTAAATCCTGTTTTTTTTTTTTTTTTTTTTTCAGGTTGGGTGGAGAGAGAGACCTACTACTAGAAAGCATCCAGTTTGCATCGCTTGAGTTTTCTTGCATGGTTGTCTTGCTGCTCGGAAATTTTAACCTCCTATAAAATTTGGATGTGTTTTTATATAGGGAATGCTTGATACTAAAACACTGAGATCGTGATGACCAAGACATTGACATTGCGTGCCTTGTTTCTGGAACAGGACCAATTTTATACTTGTTTTTAACAGTAATATGAATAAAAGCTCAGTGAGGTCCCAATTTGGTTTCTTGTGCTTATTTTGAATATTACTATACAGCTCTAGTGGAAAGTATTTGACAAGTAATATTTTTAATTAATCAGTTTAGGGTCATGTGTACTTTAGATTGCTGGTAAAGATTAAATTCAAGCATGGTCACACTGTGTTCCACGTTCCATAAGACACTACTTGACCTTTCAGCACCAACAAGCCTATGGAAATGCAGGCTGTGGGGTGGAGCCAGACCTACCTCCTATCAGTAGCACAAAGGAAAGCCTTATCAATGAGCAGCACTTGACTGTGAGGACCCAATGGCTGGCGTTCTAGCAGTTTACACTAGACTGCATTCATGATACTACTGTATATAATAGTTTATAGCGACAGTCTTTTCTGAATGCATGAGGTTTTTTTTTATAGCTATGGAATGCAAATCCAATATGTACGCCATGAGTTTTTTTTATCAGAGCTCAATGGTATTTATCCTCCCACTGAGTAGCTTACTCCTACCACTGTCTCCAACAGTATTGCTCTGATAAGAAACAGAAGACACAATTGCATCATTCAAGTCTTACTGTAGCATGGGACTGCGAAGGCAGCACACTGTTTACAAATGTAAGGCTTTACGCCCATACTTTTGTGGCATTGTGCCCACTCCCACACCACTTACATTATTTACTTACTTATTTCAAACTCAACTGAATCCTCAAATGGGGTCCGAAGAGTCGTTCCAAAAGTCAATGACTTATCATATCTGTATTCAAGAGTATAGATGACTTTGCGTGACAATAGTTCAAGGTTAATATGATACAAAGTCCTTCTTTCAGATCCTGTCACTGGCAAATCGGAAAATGAAAGAGATGAGACAAACTTGGGTTGAACTGCACCTAAACCAACCTAGACCCTCAGGCTCAATAACACAACAGAATTCTATAATTTCCTATTTTTATTGAAATCACACCCCAGAACACTGGGGATTCATAACTTTGTGACCTTTTGCTGGGAGCTTCTTACATAACATCTGTAAGAAAGTTAATAAATTGTTAGATGGAGGTGAGGGATACATGTTAGGGGTGTTCACTTTAGCTAACTCTAAAACTTTCCAATTCTTATCCAGCATGTGGGAGTAACGCAATAATTAACTTGACTGTCTTGAAGCATTAATTTAACATCCCCATAACTAAATTGGTTTTTGGCCGCTAAACTACAAACAGACATGGGAGCTAGCTGAGTTAGCCATTCATCATGGGAGGGTAGGCATAGTTAGCTTAGGGACCTCTCCTTATGGACACAGCATGGCCACTGTGATGCAGCTGGCAGGAGAGTCGAAGGCTATATAAGGATAGGAGAATTTGTATCTTATCCACAGAGAGGCCCAGTGGCAGACGGAACCCTTAACAGGGCAGAAGAGCCAGGAGAGAAGGAGGGGAAGGAGGTTATGGGTGGAGGGGGTTGGGGTTATGGGTGACAAGGGTATCTGATGGGCTGCTTGACAAAGACACATTAAGACCTTGGAGTTCCCCCATTACAGGAGGAGAACACTCTCAAATCAAAAAAAGTTATTCTCTGATAATGGTATCACGATCGGGGATGAAGCAGACGATGCATCTGTCCTAAATCAGATAGCATAAAGGTATGTTTTTTTTATGTGAGGATAGCTGGTTTAACAGAACTGTTAATACTGGCTGAGTCCGTCTTTCTTTCCCTGTGTCACTGTCATAGTAAACTTCCTTTGCTGTGAAATATCTGATGAGTTCATTCACACTCGCACTTATCTACTGTCACGTGACACATTGTAAAACAGTGTAATTCATGCAAATTTGTTGACATTAAGGAGGTCACAGCATTTTTTTACATACCAAGTCCGGGAAAATAGCCTGTATATTTCAAATCATTAAACAAATCTGACATGCAGAAACCCCTGTAGATGATGTACAGTGTACTCAAGTGAGAGGATGGGGATTAGCCCTAAATCTGGAGGATTAGACAGGGATCATGTCATGAAAAGACAGGATGTCTTTCACAGGCGAAAACTGTTTCAGTCCTGTCAGCTCTCTGAGCTCCGTTTAAGTCGAGTCATTTATTAAGCTGGGCAGAAGCAGGAGATATGTGTTGACAACCTTCCCATCCAGTGTATAGTCCACTCCAGAGTTAGGGCCCATTGCCTTTGGCTCAAGTAGTCAGAGACTAAGGGAGTAAAAGACCTGTGATCCTCTGTGATGTCGCTTTGGATGTGGCAAGCCAGTTAATTCAGGGTTTCTCTCCCTCCCTCTGCTTTGTGTTATGATATACAGTACTGTATGTACACACAGGTTCTACTGGAGCTGGGGTTTATTCAAATCAGCCTGTCTGATCAGAAAAACTCCCCATCCATCCTGGTACCATGCAACAGGAGGCCCCTGGAGGAAGCAATGACCCGCTCATAAAGCAACACAAGAACACACAGACAGCTGATCACATCTCCAGACCCTCTTAACGTGGATGGATAGGATGGAGTGATGTGTGTGTGGGGGGGGGGGGATAAAGCGGAAGGAAGGAATGAAAGATAGTTCAAAAGAAGTGTGGAGAAGGATGCCAGACAAAAATGCTGTAGGGTTTTTCTATTTCCTGTTGCAGGCTTGGAGAGATGATTAAATTAATGCCAGCTTAGCAACTTGCTGCTGTGGCTGATTACCTGGCCTGCGCAGCCTATTTGAATTTCAAATCTCCTAATCGAGAGAGATTCATTTGAAACAGATTGGATATTGGCTGCTCTTTCTACTTGGCAACTTGCAAATAAACCAGCTGTGTATGAGAGTCTGGAGAGACACTTGGTGGGATACATTGGAAGGAGTTGTTCACTTCAGCTATACAGACGTCATGGTCTCTGGCCCACACATATTCCTCTCTGCCTGCCAAATCTTTGTCAACCACGCCACTGCCCAACCTGGCCCCCAAAAGGTCTATGGTTGGTTGGTTGGCTGTCTTCTTTCTGAGCGTAGTACAGCTTGCTGGCACTGGCATGGGGCATCGTGGCAGAGGGAGCAGCGTTGAAACAATGGCGTCCTTGTTGAGTGTTGGACAAAGGCGGTTTGGGGGGAAACGGGTTCATTTTTACAGAACTGGGGAGCTGTTTATCAAAGCGATGGGGGTCTCTCTCTTCTTCTCTGTTCCCCTGAGCTTTTGTGAGCCTCTAGCTTGGACGCCCCTTCAAGAGACCCCAAACAGCACCAAAGCCACTGTGAAACTTCCCTCAAAAAAGTACACCTAATTAGCATCCCCTCAAGTCCCATTGGGTGGCAGTTCCTGTAAGGGATTTGAAAATAGACTGAATCTCACCAAAAGTTTCAACCTACACATGGCATTGTTCAGAGCCTCAAACAAAAGGCATGTACCAAACACAACCGGCTGTTTAAAACAATTGGAATAAAGTGCTTTTAAGAGCTTTTTGGCTTTTAAAAGAGCTTTGTAAATACAGACAGCATTTGGCCTTTCTTCAGGAAAGGTTTGTTTTTGCTACAGGGGAATAAAAAGGTGTTTGTTGCTGGCAGAAGGCGTAAGTGCAGATTTCTGGTCCTCAGGTTTCTGAGAATAGTCTGGTGACTTCCTGGTAGTGGCTAACTGATTAGATTGTACTATGGGAGATGAAATGAGATTTCAGGGAGCATTTTCTAGATATTGCCACCAGCAACCAGGTCCAACAGATGTGCCAACAAGGATGCAGTGCTAGAGACCACAGCGAAGTTTAGACGTTATTGATGATACATTAGGAGCATGAAAGGCAAAGGAGAAACTGGATTTGACTTTATTACAAAAATTTTCTTTTTTTCATAAACATTGACCAATGTAACATTAAGATAAAAAAAAAAAAAAAAACTGTACCCAGCAATGAAGGTCCACACCCACACACATAAAGTATTAAGGTGGCCATGTCATGTGGTAGTAGAAAAATGGATCACTGCCTTTGAATTGAGTCAAAGTCAGTGGGGCAGACAACACCTAGGTAAACCCCTGTGGGGCACACACACACCCACACACAAACGTGCGCACACAAACACACTCTGATACACAACAAGCACGCTCACACACACACACACACACACACACACACACACACACACACACACACTAGCGCACACACACTAGCACACACACAGGGCTTACTTGGGTGAAGGATGGGTGGAGGGAGGGGGGTCACGCCTCATGAACGTAACATGGTAGTCAGACGATCAGCCTTCAGCCTGTTCTAATTATGACAGACTGAAAAGCCCAGGTTCCCATGCTCAGCACACTCCTCAATTTCTGTGTCTCACCTACTGTTAGATAACGAGTGTGCATACTACATTCAACTTAGGTAACGTAGGATGTGCAAACACTGTATAGGAGGACCTTGCAATCGTGTATAAAACAGGAGCAGAACATTTTCAAGGTAATTTAATAATAATTCTCCACCAAAAACGGTTTGTTGAGGTAGACATGATCCAGACTGGAGCAGAGAGCAGCTGCCTCTCCAGGCGCAATATTAGTGCCAGGAACAAGAGCCAGCTCTTAGATCCTGCATCCCCTTCTGTGTATGTGTGTGTGTGTGTGTGTGTGTGCATGTTTCCATTGCCTTAATAACCCTCCAGGAGCAGCTGCAGCAGCCTCGCCACCAGCCAGTCAAGCTGAAATCAGGTTTGAGAGACAGACGACACATCCTCACATATGCTCTTCAGAGTCTTGGAGATGACAGCGCCGTCGAGGACAGAGCTCTTCCCCATCCAGAGCTTTTCTTTCAACTGGCGTTTGATAATTATCACCAAGGCCATCTGTTTCCAAGCATATGACAAGGCGTGTCTATTTTCTGAGCCAGCGATGGGAGATTGTTGCAGAAAAAAACAGGTGGTTTGTGTCTTTATGTTGGCACATGTGTTGTGTGTGTGCAGGTCTTGTGTGTATGTGTGAATGTCTGTGTGTGAGGGGTGGGGTTAGGAGGTTGAGAAAGAAAGCTATTTTTAGCTCTATTGCCACAGCTACCCTATCAGCCTTACCTTTCTTAGTGTGCTACATGTGAGGAGCCAACAATGGAACACACACTTCAGCTATTTCCCATACACACACTCACACATGCACGCACATACAAACATGCACACAATATACAGTATGTGGTTGGAATATTTAACATTGAAATCCATCCGAAAGTTATTATGAATGGGGTTATTAAATGGTTATGCAAACTGCAGCCTTTGTGAATTTGTGTTTGCAGCAATGTGGGTCTCCACAGTAGAGATATTAAGAAAGTGTCTCCCAGTCATGAGGCTACAAACAATACTATGTGTGCCAAAGTGATGAATAATAAATGATGCAGGAGCGAGGAGGCTGTCATTAATAAGAGCGGCAACACAAACGGTGGAGGGAGGAGATGGAGGATGGAGAGAAGGGTGGAACCAACTGAGATACGGGGGGAGGGGAAAGATGGATTCAGAGAAAGACAGACAGTGGAGGGGGTGGAGGAAAAGAGAAAAGGAAAGATGCAGTAGGACTAGTAAAAAAGGAGGGAAGGAAAAGGGCTGAAACCTTTGATGCAAACAATGATTAATAGGTCAGTTAGGACATGAACACTTTATGTTGATTGTATTTCTTAATGAAACTTTCCCTAATGCCTACCAGTATTAATTGATCTCAATGAGCTTTTTGCCCATTAACAATTCTGCAACATAAATTAACAGTAATGAAGGAATGCATTAACCCCCCCCCCCCTTTTCTCTCCCTCTCTATATCCATCTTTCTCTCATCCCATTCCTCTTCCTCTCTCTCTCTCCATCTCTTTTTAATCTGTCTTTCACCCCCTCCTTCCTCTCTCTCCATCTCTCTCTGTTCTCCCTTCTTGATCTTTCTCTAGCTCTCTCTCCCCTCCCTCTTTCCAGTATTCCAATTATCACTCCTAGTTTCTCTTCCTCTGTCTTTCACCTGTTCACCGGGTGGCATCCGTGTCTCTGTGTGTTAGCTGTAAGCAATCTGAGCCCTTCATCTGATAACCTATACTGGGAGATATGTCTGGTTTTTGAGTCTGTTTTAGGACAGAACAGGTTTGAACACAAGGACATCTAATCAATCACCACCATGATGTGAAATTGTCCATGGCTGCAGTCCTATCTACCATCTAGCTGTAAGCTCATGGGGAAAGCTGTGTGATGTGTTAAGTCTGTTTCACACGTTCGATGTTTCAAGCACCACTCCTTGCCGCCTGAGTCTTGCCACAGATGTTCCTGACAAGTCGTGCAAAACTGGAACAGTGAGAGAAACGTGTCTAGGAGAGAAATACATTTTCTCCTACAGGGTCTCGAACAACTTATTTCTTTTTAAACTTTCCTAAATTTGTGATGCCTTCGTGTTTGTCAAAATGTTGACACGGTTCTCGAATGTTCCCTTATTTCTATGACGTACATTTCAAGTCCTGATTTCCTTGCTTCCACTGTAAATTGTACCCAACATAAACAATGATATCCACTCGGTTTCTGTTTTATTGCAATGAGAGTTTGTCGCAGTGCAGTGTGTTTATTTATTTATTTATTTTTTCTTTTCCACTTTTCAATAAAAACATCACTTTCAATTGCCACCCCATCTGTCTCCAAACTTATCGTTATTGCAGTTGTTTGCTAGTTTTATTATAGGTTTATTTTATTTAGTTTTATTATAGTTTTATTTTAGTTAGTTGTATAGATTTATTGACCCATCTTGAGTCTGTGGTGCCCAGTGGTGCTGACACTGTAATATAATAGCGATATGTTCAGTTTCACAAAATGGATGTGGGAAGAATTGAAAGCGCTTCACCTATAAAATGGATTACATTTCTTATAAGATCCTGAGGTTATTTATTTTAGGTTGATACATAATAAATACTACTGTTTGACTGTGTGTATGAGAGAGAAGGAGTGACAGAGAGAGAAGGAGAGAAGATGATAGAAAGAGACAAGGAGAGAATGCAAAAAATTGTTTGCGTTGAATAAAGCCAAATTAAGCATCCACCCTCTTGTTCCTCATTCATGTGAAGAACTGAAATGGTGCAGTGCCAGTCAGAAGGAACTTGTGTTTGGGTCCTATCCTGTAGTTGAATACGGTAGACCAACAAGGTCTACCCTCCGTATGGCATATCAACACTGTTTGATATGCCATACTGTTTCAAATGTATTTTATGCCAGCCCAGGCTTATGCTAAACCAAAGAAAACACAGTTTACTGCTTTTTTTCCATTCAGAAAAGGGGAGTTTGTCAAAACAAAGAGGTGACCTCACACTATGGATATAGCACCCTGTTGTCTCCTTGTGTCTTCTGGGCCCACACTTCTCAGCTGCTATGCAAATTTGACAACCTACACTCTCTCCTCTTTGCAAATGGATAGAAAAGCACTCCTCTGCACAAGCTTTATTCACTCTTCTTGTTCTCTGTTTATGATCACCAACACAAAACCAACCCCAATCAATACCAATTTTTAATACAGTCCCTGTCGGTTGAATGCACCTCCAGATGAGGACAGAACATGAAAAATGTAATGGGAATACATTTAGAGACATATTCAGACAATAGGAACAGCAGAATTTAAGCCAAACTACAAGAGAGAAAATGGAGAGAAGCACAAACAGAGAGAGAGAGAGAGAGAGAGAGAGAGAGAGAGAAAGAAAGAGAGAGATAGAAAAAGAAAGTAAGAAAGAAAGAAAGAAAGAAAGAAAGAAGGAGACAGAGAGAGAGAAGGGGCAGGGGTTGAATGCCATACTCGTTTCTGTATGTACAGCAAGAAGAGACCCTATAGATGTCCCCCTCCTATCCCCCCTCCCTACCACACCATGTGTGATCCTACACATTTGAGCATCATTAAAGATGAATGAGAAGCCTATGGGAGCAGTCTACAGCTGAGCCGCAGAATCTGCATGAGCTAAACATTCATCTGATGCAGAGACGGTGGAAAGGCAATTAAGGTGTGTGTGTGTGTGTGTGTGTGTGCAGGTGTGCATGTGTGCATGTGTGTGTGTCTGTAATTGTCCTAACAGACAGATAGTCTCTGATTTGTGCTTGGTATGGATATATTAAAAGTGAGATATTCTAAGTGATTTATGTATTGCTAATTGTGCTGGGTATTGACATACTGGAAAAACCCTTGCTCAAACATACTGAAACACACAACACATTTTACATGTAGAAAAAACACACACATATTATACACATGCACCATATACAGGGAAACACATAAACAGTGTAGGTCTGTTTACATTCAGACATATATTTACATGGGCAGATATATAGCTTTGAGTAGACACATTCTCACACATTCACTATCTCACCCTATGTAAGGAAACTGTGCCAATCCCAATATTGTTTAGATTCGCACAGACTTCTCCAATTACTATAATTACAGCTAATGATTGTTTTTGTGGAGGCTGAAAGAGAGACAGAGTGGGTGGGGAGCCTTCACGGTACCAAGAGGATTCTATTTAGCTAATGAGCCTTCTCAAGGTAGTGAATGACTGGTGTATTTCATAGTCACTTTTGTCATTTTGTTTTGCTCAAAACAGCAATCTGTGGTTAAATAAATGGGTTTAGAAATGCAGACGCCTGCTGAGCGCTGACCAAACAGTAGCAGCGACCAAGGCATCCATCAACGCTTACTAATAGATCTTTTGTCGTTTTCTATTTTCCTAAAAGGTTTCCCTGGCTCAGTGAAAACAACATTCAGAAGCCAACAGGGACATTTGCTACCAGGATCTCCTACCGTCACCACCACCACAAATCAAGTCGTCTGGGCCACTTTCTTTCTGTTAGTAGGCTACTCAACTGAGACTGCTCCTGCAACGTTCCGACAACGTTCATTGCACCGCAGAAACATTGATGGACGTTTTTACGCGTTTGTCAATAGACGTTTATGCAGTCCTGGCGGGGGTTTCCCATATAATGAGAATAGTCATGAGAGAGTGGGGGACAGGAGACCAACGCAGTGCAGATGCTGTCTGGTGATGAACGACTTTAATAGAGCCCAGCCACATCCCGGCCCAGCCCAGCACCACACACCAGCACTCTGCAGTTGATGTCTAAATCAATGGGAAACCGAACCATGTTTGGCAATATTCTCTCATCAACAGTTAGCACTCAACAGTACCCATGCTATTTTGTTTCCTTCTAAACCGACTCTTTTCTCATCTCAATTCCTGCTGCACTAAGGACAACCTTTGATTAATAATCCAGACAAAAACAGGCCTGTAAAACCTGTAGGATGTAGCAAGCTCATAAACTTAACGACCTATGAGGTCCAATGGTCTTATTCTGTCGAAGGAGTGTAGACTAGAACATGTCTGCTTACTGAAGCAAAGTCGACGGCACGGTAACATGGGTGTTTCTAATGACTGATAAATATTATATACAGTTTAGCCTCTCTCTCCGGGGACAGCTCCAGGCCAAAACTGGGAGTCAGGTGGCTGAACGGTGAGGGAATTGGGCTAATAATCTGAAGGTTGCCAGATCGATTCCCAGCCGTGCCAAATAACGTTATGTCCTTGGGCATGGTACATCACCATAGTTTCCTCGGGGGGAATGTCCCTGTCCCTATAAATCCCTGTAAGTCGCTCTGGATAAGAGCATCTAGTAAATGACTCAACTTGCAGAACCTTTTATTACCTTGCCATTCCTGTTTGGAATGGGCGTGGGCCAGTTTAATTATTCTAAAATGCTTACTTTCTTTCTCTATCTAACATTAGCACTTGAGCACCAGTTCCCTTCCTAAGTGCTGGGTCCATCACCATGCTTTCCAGAAAGCTGAACTTTCATTGCAGAAAGAGCCTAGGGAAACACTTGTATGTGCAGCTAAGCTAACACTTATTGCCGTTAACGATTAATAATGAAGTGGTTCAAGTCCTCAGATGGGCTACTCAGAGTCTATAGGAGGCCATAATGGTTTCGCTGATGGAGTTGGAACATGCATGCATCAGAGAAACCATTACGCTGGCATGATACCCCCTGAGCTGAAAGAGTAACTCACTGCCCTCTTTAATTTTGTTCCTCTTCTTTTACATTTCTGTCTACTTATGGTCACCAAACGCATTTCATATGCAGAAGACCTCACACATGCAGAAGAGAAGTATCAAAAGGCCGCCAAACATGGTGTGATGCTCACATTGTACCTTCATATTTGTCACTCTGATGTTTGGGTAGCTGAGCTGTGTTAGCACAGTCAGCCATGACATAGCTCATAGTTGCTGATCTACAAGTTACAGGGAAAAGCACAACATGCCGTGGTCAGAGTCCTTCACATATGATCGGTTCTCAGAACAAAGGAGTCATTTGGTTTTGGACTTGGTCTGGAAGACAGGAACATAGCTTCCGTTAGGAAGTTTGTGCAGCACCAAGAGGAAGGAAAGGGTTAATGGTTACCCTGGTGTAGGAGGTTGGGATCTGAATGACCTGACCTTGGCAATGGGAACAACAAAACTCCTCTCCTTTTCTCTCAATTACTCCCTCTCCGTTCTCTCTCTTCTCTCTCTGTCTTTCTCATTCCAATCACTTGCAACCTGTATCTGGTGCTTGTTAAAATTCTCGATGCCAGGTTTTCAGCATCCTGTCTAACAGGTCCGGCAGTACAGTAGTACGCATTTTGTACGGTGCTTCCACTCTGCCTCCGGATCCTGTGTTGGCGTGCCTTCAGCTGACCCTTGACCCACCCCATGTCACATGGCTGTGAACAATGGGAGGTCTCTTTTAGATTCCAGGGGCCTAATCGGGTTATGCAATCCTCCCGCCCTCCACCAGACGAATTGGCAGCCGACACCCATTCAAAGTAAAAACTCGTACTTACCCGCCGACAGAACCACTGACACGCACATGTTACAACCAACACTGAGGCCTCAGTATAGCTTAGAGTTGGTCCCACTCTCCAAGTCACTGAGATAACACAAGTATATGGTTTTGTTCAGTGGTGTCAAGGTTTCAGCCATTACACATTTATTTTATTCTAAGTTGAGAGTTGAGTGCTAAGATCCAAGCTTTGAATTACTGTCGACAACAGGATCTATGGTTGTCGTTTTTTTTCTCTCAAGCAACTAATTTCACTAATTTGTCTGGATACTTTGACTAAATAATCTGTCTCTGTCTCACTCTTTGATCTATCCACTGCAAGTTGCAAATTATCTGTAGGGAGTAGCCAGTTGTCAAGGTTGTGGGATGCTGCCACACCTTCAGTTCTTTGGCAGAGGTTCACACAAACTCTCCGACACACACAGAAGAATCCTTTCGTACTATCACAGGGTTATCTACATTAGTTGAGTGTAACGAGAACCACTGACCAGTTTCTTGTGCATAAATATTCAAAAGTATATCATGTCCAAGCACATATCTCTATCAAAGTGACAGATATATTGTAACCATGTCAGTTATACTGACTGTCCCATTTTGGGAGGTGTCCTCTTGCCTAGTGTTGCTATATATGGCCTTTTATGATTTTCAATGCTTTAAATTTGAACTAGGTGACTTGGTTTGGTTCAGGTAGATGGCATTTGGAGCCAAGCCTCAGAATCAGAATCAAAATCAGAAAGGCTTTTAACCGCCATGAAAGTTTGCACAGACGAGGAATTTACTTTGGCAGCAAGGTGCATACATCCAACATAAACAATTCTAACTATACTATACAAGGTGCAAAGTCTAATGAACTAATGCTAACTAATACTAAGGGGACAGGTATGTAGAATAACATAAATATAAAGTACAAAATAGGAATAATGTACAATATAAAAAATATAACAAATACAAATAGGCCTGGAGCCTTTATGAAGGTTTTCCGCTTCCTTGTATGTCACTCATAAACCTACATTAAAGGATCAGTAGAATGTATTATAATGTACCAGGGTTAACTAAGGGTGGTCATAAAATGGTGATGACTTTGGAACATTGAGGCAGTCACATGTGGGATAACTGTCGGAACAGTCAGATCCTCTTAGAGACCGAAGGGTTAAACATTAAACTGAATGGAAGATGTGGTGAAATTCAAGGTGTAAAACTTTGGACTTTTGGAGTCTATTAAAGTGTAGATGGCATTTCAAGGGGGTTTACACACACACACACACACACACACACACACACACACACACGCACACTGTGACTGTCTAGGACTGTGACCATAGAGTAATACAGGCTGACAGTTTATCTTGCTGTTGTATTGTGCCATCTGCTGTCAAAGAAGGGTAGCTCACTGCCATGCATCTGCTGCGTCGATGCAGAATCACCTGCAGTTGTTTGATTACGCTGTCAAATGGTAACAACACTTTTACATCAACCTCGAGACAAAAAGCATACTCTCTCTTACTTAATATTGATCATGTAGTTGATTCAATATATATAAACACGATTTGTTGCATTGTGTACAGTCATCCAAACTCCAAACAATCAAAAGTACATTTCAACAAGCATTTTTAACGTTAATTTGTATTTTTGGGGGGGGCAACGTGTCCTTAAAATAAGATAACACTTTATCCCAGGCGGGTACATGTGGGAGTTAAAGCAGCAGAAAGAATGATAGAAATATGAATGAAAGTAAGGAATGAAAAATGAATGAGAGTGCTGGGACGACCTTTCTTGGACACCAGAACAATGCAGGAGGTCTCCCACAGTTTGGACACTTTCTTCAGCATCAGAGAGAAGTTGAAGATGCTTCAGTTTAAAGATGTCTCTGTTCAGTGACATTAGGTGCGTTCGACTTCATGCAGCGTCGGCGTCGCCTGCAGCCGCCTGCAGCCCGGCTGACTTGAAGTAGCCAATGGCATTCTCATCTTCAAGGCAGCCGGCTGCAGCCGACTGTCGGCGCCGCCGGCGCTGCATGAAGTCGAACACACTTTAGCCACTGTATCAGACACTTACAGAGGTAAATGCAAAACCAACACATTTGGTGGTGTAAATTTCCATAATAAGTATTCAATGCCTTTTAAATTCCAAACATGATGTCACTGATTTGCTTCCATACACCTGGTAGCAGAACTACCACTACACGCACCTGCACACCTGCACGCTAGGGGGCGGTACAGTTGGAATAAGGAACATAACTGGTTGCAAGTTGCAATTTAGTGCGCAGGATGATGGGCATGAACATTCTTTGGTAGAGCGCTTGCGCAATTTCCCTGAGACCAACCATATGTGCTTGAACCGAGTAATATCGGCGAGCAACGAGGCTGTACATTGTGGATAAATAAACGGGATAATGGGGAAGAAACAGAAAAAGTCAGGGGAAGACAGGTAAAGATTAAGTAATTAGTGTCCATTTCATATAAGGTGTAAAGCGACATTTAGAGTGACAAGTGTAGTGTCATGACTAGAGATAACTTGCTAGCAGACGTTATGGTTTCATGTGGCGGTAGATTGCTTTGGCTAGGCCTTTTCAATGGTAACGTGACACATATTGATAATTGTAAGCCATTGGCTAGTAAGCATTGAGACTAAAAACATTTCCACAATACCCACCCAGAAGTGACCTGTGAGTGCGGCGCTGATTTACTCTCGCAAGATTGATTTCATAGCTTGTCACTTATTTAGGTACTAAACCTAGAGCAAGCCCGGCTTGCTAACTTGGGCTAGCGTGTAACGTATTCTCCAGATAACCTAGGGGACATGGGAATGAACATCAGTCAGCTAGTTAGCTACGATGGTATTATTGTTGCTCTACGTGATTGTCAATGACTTTATCAACGGAACAACTCGCTTGGACTTAGATGTTAGTTAGCTAGCTAAATAGCCAAATTATGCGAAAGGCTGACTGCACGAGTCAGGACAGTAGCAGTCGCAGCAGCTTGGCTGCGCGCTTGGCCTGCAACATCATCTTTTTCATTGTGCTGTCACAGAGAGGGCCGCTGAGCATTGTCTAGTCACCTAATAGCCACCATGGAGAAATGACCAGGCTTTGTCTAAAAGAAAGTCAGCATGGTCACAAACTTTTGTTACTAGATATTACATTTTAATTCTGATTCCGATCACCAATACTGACTACATATTTGAGTATTTGTCACTGTGTGGCAATGTACCCATGGACATAAGAACATTATTGTCACAATAAGGACATCATTATGTTTAGTTTCATGAAAATGAAGCGGTGACCTCTTCATATGTATTAGGTAGCGAGTTTGCTTGATAGCAGGCCTACGATTCTCTGGAACAACTTATTTGTCTCTCCCTCAGTTGAAGTAATGAATGCTTGAAACCTCTTAATGCCTACTGCCTTGCAAACAGCCAAAAACATGAACAGTGCACAACAATGCATTTCCACTGGCACCTTCTACTGTTGACAAATTACATGTCTGAGACTAGTGATGTTGGAAGCAAATGAGAAGAGGGAGTCATGTCACACTATTGAGATGCACCCAGCCATATCAGATGTGGACCCACTCTGGGAGATAGCACCTGCAGGTGTCTGTCTGTCTGTCTGTCTGTCTGTCTGTCTGTCTGTCTGTAAGCTTCAACACATGATAAGTGGACTCATGCTGGGGTTGCTACCAAGGCATGTGTTGGTGGTAGTGCACTTCTGGTGGTTAGCTAAGTTAATTAAGGATCTGGTCTACTGACTTAATCGACATCCCAGTCATCTCTTCCTCTCGCTTGCCATCAGCCTACCACGTTGAGAGGGACATGGTGCACAGCAACAAGACTACAGTTTCTCCTGAAAATGTAGGCTCAACTTTTTTTGCAATGGCTGCCAGTTGAGTGGATTCTCTGGGACATCTTGTAGGTTGTCCCATGGGCTTTCCTTTAATACTGTTCTATTTGGTCTAACACAAACCCCCTGGCTGTTGCACATACCCTAAACTATTATCTTGAATCTGTTTCTACCTCCAGCACAACAGTCTCTATTCAGACAGATGTATCCAGTTTTTAATCCAACAGGCATTGGATGTTTCACCAAGCTTGGTCGTTCTAGTAGGCTTTGTGCTGAGCACAGCTCTCTTTCTCTCTCTCTCTCTCTCTCTCTCTCTCTCTCTCTCTCTCTCTCTCTCTCTCTCTCTGTCTCTGTCTCTGTCTCTGTCTCTGTCTCTCCGTCTGTCTCTCCGTCTCTCTCTCCGTCTATCTCTCTCTCTGTCTCTGTCTCTCCGTCTGTCTCTCCGTCTGTCTCTCCGTCTGTCTCTCCGTCTCTCTCTCCGTCTCTCTCTCTCTCTCTCTCTCTCTCTCTCTCTCTCTCTCTCTCTCTCCCTGTGTGTTTGTGTGTGTGTGGCCCCTCGTTCCTAACACTGAGGTGCTTCCCACTGCTGCTGATGCAAGAGGCATGCAAGGAAAAGCCTCACCCACTCCCTATAAAGGGCTGAGGCAATAAACACAGTCTCTTTCCTCAAGACTCATAGCTTCATGTGCAGCCTCAGGTAAACGTCTCGTGGTTTTGGTTTGTGCCCATAGGCCTATGTGGAGGTATTCAGGAGGTAGCTGTTAATGCTGGGTGTGTTGGAAAGAAGTGTTGTCGCTGATAACCCTTTTTCAAGGACTTCAATTTTACATGAGCTTCATCCTCCCAGCTTTCTTATTGACTTCATGTAGGAACTGCCAGGAGGGAGGTGCTTGGCGGTGGAGTGGCACCTGTGAGTCAGGGTCAGGCAGGCCGGCTCTGTTCCAGCAGCAGCTGTGTGCTTCTCAGTCTGTATCTGGGCTTCAGGTGTCAGAGTTGATGTGGTACATTCAAACGCTTTCAGGGTTTTTCGTTTGCAAAAGTGTCCGCTTGGTCTGCGATTGGCTGCATGAATCACCGTCTGTTTCGGGCTGCATGAATGACTGTCTGTTTCACACTGCCTTGTCTTAAGGCGGGTAGAGAGGGGAGATTAGGCTTGTTGGTGTGATATTGTGCCCGGTGTATCTTCTTTCTAGTTTGCCGTTCAAGGCCTCTCAAAGATAATAGAAATGTTACCCTCAGTCACTCACATACATTCAGTAATATGGACGTTTAAGCATGTGCGTTCAATGTCCCGTATGTTCCAGTGCCAAAGACGACGGCATCGACATTGACGCCTTAGCAGCCGAGATCGAGGGCGCCGGAGCAGCCAAAGAACAGGTCAAAGGAAAGAAGAAGAAGAGAGCAGGAAAAAAAGATGACTTTGAGTAAGCTCGCTGGACCTCCTCCATCTGCTCAGTCTTAAAGGGGCCTGGTTTAAGCTACTCGGGGATGACACAAGTTTTGTTTTCCTCCGCAGTGAGGACGACATCTTGAAAGAGTTGGAGGAACTTTCGATAGAAACCGGAGGGGCAAAAGCAAAGGTAAACCTGCCCTCTCACCGCATGGAGTAGGCCTATATCTTCACTAAGCCGTTTCCTCAGTGTAGGGCTTAGTAAGGGCTGGGCGATACGGGTAAAAACTAATCGATATAGATATTTATATTTCCATTCAATAACGATAATTAAGATGATAGACCACAGATCCGTAGTAGTAGCAAAATAAGTCTCTTCTTCAACTTTTTCCCTACACTCTAAAGTTTAGGCAGAGCGGTGGGAGAGAAATGTTTGCGACCAGGGAGCACGTACCTGGGGTCAAGTAACTTAAGCTTTTTAAAACCTTTCTTTTTATCAATACCTTGGTGCAAATTCACACTTTCTGCACGTTCCAACAAGTGATTTTGCTTCAGGTGGTACCAAAGGTTTTTTGTATTACCAGACTTGGTAGCCACCTGTTTGTTTACTACGCAATTTGCACCAAACAACAAGTGTTAACCGCTCTGCTCTTTGTTGGATTTCAAAAAGCCAAACCACTTCCAAATAAGACTAACCCTTTTTATTAATAATTTCTTTATTGGAAGTTGCTCCCTCGCCATGGCTATTGCTGCCACTGTTTTTGTCAATAAGACTAATTTTCCGCAGTTAACATTAGCTACTCCACTTGAGGTGCTCAGTATATTTTAGTGAGCATAGGCTACCATTTCTCTGCAACTTCCTGCTGCATTATAGAAATTAAATGGACTGCTGTTCCTAATTATTCTTTATCGACATCATTAATATTATTGAAAATGAATTAATGTTACGGAAATCATGACTTCCCTCAATATATCGCCTAGGCTTAGTACAGGACATGTATATTGTTAGAGAGTTTGTGTAATGGCTTACGTCGTATCTCTTTGGCTCCGCAGAAAGCCGACACCACAGAAGAAGCAGCGGCCGCGGAGCCAGCGGTGCCCACCAAAGCAGAAAAGAAGAAGACCCGGAAGGGGAAGCACGCCAGCCTCGAGGATGAGGACGACGACGACCAAGAGGTATCGGGTACGGGCGACCCGGAGAAAAATGGAGGCGGGCAGAGAGACAGAAAGCCTGGCCCGGCACCTGCCCCTCCTGCTGGCTCTGACTCTGAGGACGAGGGCTCTAGGACACGCAACAAGCCCAAGGCCGGCAAGAAGGGGGGCCGCAAGGCGGCCTCGGACGAAGAAGAGGGGGAAGACGACGAGGACGGTGGTGGTGCGAGGAAAGGGGGAGGCAGTGGTGGTGGTGGAGGAGGCGGAGTCGGAGGAGAAGAGGATTCCGATGACGACGACGACGCATCCCAGTCCTCCAAAAAAGCCCAGAAGAAGAAAAAGGGAAAGGCTAAGGCTGACAGTGAGGACGAGGAGGAGGAGGAAGGACCCTTCAAAATGAAGACCGCCGCCCAGAAGAAAGCAGAGAAGAAGGAACGGGACAGGAAGAAGAAGGAGGAAGAGAGGGCCAAACTGAAGAAGCTCAAGGAGAAGGAGAAGGAGGAGACCAAGGAGGACGGTGCAGGAGGCCCCCCGCAGAGAGAGGCTGTGACGAAGACCGAGCCGGCCCCGTCAGCAGCCGAGGCTGCCCCGACCGAGGACCAGGAGGAGGGGGCGGACGTCCAAGGAGAAGGTGAGCTCTCTCTCGTCCTCTCTCTCTCTCTGCCTCTTCCCTGCTCTGCTTATGCTCTGCCATGGCTCTTTCTGGATTTGATAAATACTTTGTTTGATTCACCGCTTAAGTGACATGTATTAGAGAGCAGAACAGTACATCTCTCATTGTAACAGAGATATCATTCTGTCAATATCAAGTCAATATCAAATGTGTGACATTCATGTCAGCAAGTCATGTTTGACATCTGTGCCTCTTCAGAGGAGGCCGAGGGAGACAAGAAAAAGAAGGACAAGAAGAAGAAGAAGGGAGAGAAGGAGAAGGAGGAGAAGAAGAAGGGCCCCAGCAAGGCCACGGTCAAGGCCATGCAGGAGGCCCTGGCCCGCATGAAGGAGGAGGAGGAGCGGGCCAAGAAGGAGGAGGAGGAGACCCTCCGACGCTTGGAGGAGCAGGAGGCGCAGAGACTGGAGCAGGTGGGTCAATCACACACACACAGTTTTAAGAAACGCTGAATGTCGGCCGAAATAAAAATTCAGAACTGTTTCCGACCTCTCACCTCTGTGCTCCCCCTGCTCCCTCACAGGAACGCCTGGAGCAGGAGAGGAAGGAGAAGAAGAAGCTGAAGGAGAAGGAGAGGAAGGAGAGGCTGAAGAAGGAGGGCAAGCTCCTCACCAAGGCCCAGAAGGACGCCAGGGCCAGGGCTGAGGCCACGCTCAAACTGCTGCAGGCACAGGGTGAGTTTGGACAACAACCTGTTGACCCCAAGCTACATGGTCTGAAACACGAAGACTTGGGTATATAGAGGAATAGGAACCACTCAGCTTGAAATAGTCCGGTTGTGGCAGACCTCCGTGCAGAATACTCTGTCCTCTCGTCTCCGGGGTGACTGTGACTTCACCCTACCTCAGCCTAACGACCTGTTGTCCCCTGCAGGTGTGGAGGTGCCTTCCAGAGAGTCAGCGGCAGAGAGGAAGAAGAAGCCCGTGTACGGAGACAAGAGGAAAAAGAAGCCCACCGCCCAGACCCCCGAAGGTAGCCTCCCCGAGCACCAAGAACAACAACATTCGCACACACACACACGCCTTTTTGTGTGTCCGCCTCATCGCCTATTCCTTCTCCCACCCCCTCCCAGAAACCTCCGAGGTAACATCACCCACGCCCGAGACAGCCGCACCCGTTGCCATGGAGACCGAGCCGGCAACAGTGGCGACGACACCCAAAGCAGAAGCAGGTAAGCGAGGAAGGTTGACTGAGTCGTGCCATACTCGCAGGGATTGAGGTCTTCAGGGATTTCACCATGTTGTGTTTACAATAAGCTCCCCAGTCCATGGAAATCTTCGCTGCAAACCTTTTTCTTCTTCTCACTCTACACCTGTGGTCCCTACTTCCCTCCCTCACTCTCTCGCTCTTCCTCGTCAGTGAAAGAACCAAAGCCTGAAGCTGCTGTTGATGACTGGGAGGCCATAGCCAGCGACGAAGAGAAAGGTACCATTAGAGATGGAACGGAAATAACAATCCCCTCCTGACCCTGACATGGTCTACACTGCATGTCTTAACAATCTTTGATACGTTAAAGGGGTGTTCTTAACTGTTCTTAGTTGTTGTTGCAACTTTTGCAAAAAAAAAAAAACGAGCTCTCGATTTCTCCTTGTCCTTCTCTCTTTCCCTCCATCTGTCTGTCCCAAAGAGCTGAAGAAGGTGCACATAGAGGTGAAGGAGACCCCGGCACAGCCCAACGCTGCTCCGCAGCCGGCGCCGGGGGGGAACGGGAGCGAGGAGGACGACGACGAGGACGACGACGAGGAGGATGACGAGGACGACGAGGAGGAGGAGGAGAGCGAGGAGGAAGAGGAGAAGAAGAAGGAGGGCGAGCCAGCCGTGGCCCAGCCCCTGGCGGCCAGGCGGAAGGGGGGCAGGGAGAGCTCCGACTCCAGCAGCGGGAGCGACTCGGACGACGGCCGCACCAAAGATGAGAGGCTGTATGACAAGGCCAAGAGGCGGATAGAGGTACACACACCACACCACACCACACACACACACACACACACACACACCACACACACACACACACACACCACACACACACTGCCAGACAGACACCTGGTCAGCCACTGCTTTGACGCTATGGTCTGCCCACAGAAACGGCGGCAGGAGAACCTGAGGAACATTAACCTGGACAAGCTGCGCTCGCCCGTGGTGTGTGTGCTGGGCCACGTCGACACGGGGAAGACCAAGATCCTAGACAAGGTGCGTGTGACGCTGCCATGGATGTGTGTATGTGTGTGTACACAGGTGTGCACAATCACGTTTCTGCTGATTTCAATGTTATATTGACATTTTAGCAATTTAGCGGATGCTGTCATCCAAAGATAAACTCCCCCAAAAATGAAGGAAGCCCTTTTGACCTGAGGCTGGACGCCCACATCCATGTAGCGCTCTAAAAAGCCCTGTCTGTCCCCAGCTGCGTCACACGAATGTCCAGGATGGCGAGGCCGGGGGCATCACCCAGCAGATAGGGGCCACCAACGTCCCCCTGGAAACCATCATAGAGCAGACCAAGATGGTGAAGAACGTGAGTACACCCCCTCCACGCCCCCTCCCTCAGTCTCAGACCCCCACACAGAGGGGGCAGCATGGAAGGCTCCGTGCTCCACCCATGGGCCTTCTTAATGCAGCTGTTATCAGCTGGGAATGTTGTTTTGGAGTTCTTCTGTGGTCCTTCTATGAACCGGCAGCCCTTTGTGAGTATGTCTGTTGGGACAGCACTGTGGTAATGAGTAGACTGTTTTTCCTCCCCCAGCTGGACAAAGACACCATCAAAATACCGGGAATGCTCATCATTGACACACCCGGCCACGAGTCTTTCAGGTGTGTGCAGCTTGGATTTGTCGTGCGTGCGTTTGGTGTGTGCGCTTTTGTGAGTCTGTGGGAATTTGCATTTGCCTATCAATCACAGGCCATGACTGCTGTATCTAAACCTGTGTGTGTGTGTGTGTGTGACCTCCAGTAACCTGAGGAACCGGGGCAGCTCTCTGTGTGACATCGCCATCCTGGTGGTGGACATCATGCATGGCCTGGAGCCCCAGACCTTAGAGTCCATCAACCTGCTCAAGGAGAAGAAGTGTCCCTTCATTGTTGCACTCAACAAGGTGAGGTCTCACACACACACACACACACACACACACTGAAGGAGGAAGGGAGGGAACAATAGATATGGATGGAGAAATAGGGGGGGGGGGGAGATAGAAGGGGGATGGTTGGATGGATAGCAGGAATGAATAGAGAGAGGGAAGTATGAAATAAACCAGATAGTCCTTTTTTGTATTAGCTCATCATCTGTTCCCCCCCCTCTCCTCTCTCTCCAGATCGACCGTCTATATGACTGGAAGAAGAGCCCGGACACAGACGTGGTGACCGCGCTGAAGAAGCAGAAGAAGAACACCAAGGATGAGTTTGACGAGAGGGCCAAGGCCGTCATTGTAGAGTTCGCGCAGCAGGTCAGTCGTTCGGCCAATCACCATGCTGCAGTCTCCGCTTATCAGAGTCTCTAGCCACTCACAGTCTTACTAGATGTTCTACTATTGGTTATTTGTAAAAAAAAAACTAAAAAACAGTCTGGTTTCAACTCTGTCTCTGTGTGTGTGTGTTTCCCCCAGGGTCTCAACGCTGCTCTCTTCCACGAGAACAAGGACCCACGAACCTTCGTCTCTCTGGTACCCACCTCAGCCGTGTCCGGGGACGGCATGGGCAACCTGATTGGCCTGCTGGTGGAGCTCACCCAGACCATGCTGGCCCGCCGCCTGGCACACTGCGACGAGCTCCGCGCCCAGGTCATGGAGGTGAGCCCATCCCTCCCTGCACCCACCCCTCTTTATCACACCCACGTGTTTGTGCCTGCATCCATCCAATGAGTCTGGTGACATGGCACCCCTAAACCCTGTGCCTGCGTGTCCAGGTCAAAGCCCTGCCAGGGATGGGAACCACCATCGACGTGATTCTTATCAACGGGCACCTGAGAGAAGGGGATACGATCATCGTCCCTGGGGTAGAGGGGCCTATCGTCACCCAGATCAGGGGTCTGCTGCTGCCCCCGCCCCTCAAAGAGCTCAGGGTCAAGGTCCGTACCGAGCTCTCTCTTTGTCTGCCTGTCCTCACTCGACAGAGTGCTTGCTGGGAACAGATCTGCATCCTGTCTGGACAGATGAATGACGCCAGTGTTTTCATTCAGCCAGGGTGCTCCTCCCTGTCCTGGCTTATCCCGGTTCGGTTCCCTAAATGTTTTTTTATTGTGTGTGTGTGTGTGTGTGTGTGTGTGTGTGTAGAATCAGTATGAGAAGCACAAGGAGGTGAACACGGCGCAGGGGGTGAAGATTCTTGGCAAGGACCTGGAGAAGACCCTTGCGGGGCTCCCCCTGCTGGTGGCTCACAAGGACGACGAGGTGCCCGTGCTCAGGGTAAGAACACACACTGAACCCCCCTTTTGCTCTCTGCTTCGTTCTCTGCTGCTAGCTGGGTCGCTTTCTTTCTCAATTCCTCTCGTTCAAAATGACCAAAAATCTCGGTATCTGTGCAAGATGAGCTTGAATCTACACACACACACACAGAGAGTATTGATACACCCCGTGTCCGCTATGTGTACAGGACGAGTTGGTGCGCGAGCTGAAACAGACGCTCAACTCCATAAAGCTGGAGGAGAAGGGGGTGTACGTCCAGGCATCCACGCTGGGCTCCCTGGAGGCCCTGCTGGAGTTCCTACGCACCTCCAAAGTGCCTGTGAGTGGACACACACACACCCACACACACACCGTCTTTCCGACCTGTTTCATAACCTGTTTGTTAATGCTGGTTTCTGATCCTCGACCCACAGTACGCTGGCATCAACATCGGCCCCGTCCATAAGAAAGATGTGATGAAGGCCTCCGCTATGCTGGAGCACGACCCACAGTACGATACTCTTCCTCCTTTCTCTCCCCTCCCCCCCCCTCTATCTACATGACATCTGTGTGTTC
Organism: Hypomesus nipponensis; assembly: GCF_054491055.1. Classification (NCBI taxonomy): domain Eukaryota; kingdom Metazoa; phylum Chordata; class Actinopteri; order Osmeriformes; family Osmeridae; genus Hypomesus; species Hypomesus nipponensis. Next base: position 6,876,342 of record NC_140372.1, read on the forward strand.
TGTTCTTGTACGGCGCCATGATGCTGTGTCTGTGACCGTGCGCCCCTGACCTGTCCCTCAGGTACGCCACCATCCTGGCCTTCGACGTCAAGGTGGAGAGGGACTCGCAGGAGATGGCCGACGGGCTGGGCGTGCGCATCTTCAGCGCAGAGATCATCTACCACTTGTTCGATGCCTTCACCAAGTACCGGGAGGACTACAAGAAGCAGAAGCAGGACGAGTTCAAGTACGTGGTGTGTCTGTGTGTAGGTCCTCATGGGAAGGCCTGCCTCTGCCTTCAGATTGGCGGATGGCTGAGCTCTGCATGTCGCATGTTCTAACGGCGTGTTCCATCTTCCTCCCTCCAGACACATAGCTGTGTTCCCCTGTAAGCTCCGCATCCTCCCCCAGTTCATCTTCAACTCCAGGGACCCCATCGTCATTGGGGTGACTGTGGAGGCGGGCGTCCTCCGACAGGGCACCCCACTCTGTGTACCCACCAAAGGGGTAAGTGGGAGAGGAGGAGAGCTTGAAGGGGGTCTTGTCAATAGCTGTGTCCTAATACCCACACTAGTAGAAGAAAGATTTTCAGTACGTCCCGATATACTCCAGACGCGAGGCGTCACCCATCAAGCCACTTATCCTATGTATCTCTCTCAGTTTGTGGACATTGGCATCATCACCAGTATTGAGATGAACCACAAGACGGTGGATTCTGCCAAGAAGGGCCAGGAGATCTGTGTGAAGATCGAGCCCATCCCCGGAGAGTCTCCCAAGATGTACGGACGCCACTTCGAGGCCACCGACTTCATCGTCAGCAAGGTACGCTCTCCTGGCACTGGCGAAGGGGCACAATCCCAGCTCGTCATGTCTTTTGGCACCTTTGACCCCTTTGAAAGAGAGAGTTGAAATGGTGGGTTGTCCTCCCCAGATCACGCGAGCGTCCATCGATGCCCTGAAGAACTGGTTCAGAGACGAGATGACGAAGACCGACTGGCAGCTCATCATGGAGCTGAAGAAGACCTTCGAGATCATCTGAGGAGAAACCCAAACACCCCTCTTTCCATCTTTTAAGACAGCCACGTGGTGTAAAAATCAATATAAACAAACACACACACACACTCATCCACACACACTGATCATGTGACATCTGATCAAGAAAAGGCATAGATTACACTGAATCCATACACTCGGTTTAAGGGGAGAGAAATGTGGGGTTGCACCTACCCTTGCCTCTCCCTCACCCCTCCCCTGTTCGCCAGGAGGGAGAGGGGAGTGTAATGTTTAGTGGTGACAAATAAGAAGACGTGTTTTTCTGTGAGAAACGGAACAATTTCCACTGTTGTTAACAGTGACTGTCTAAACAGCATTGACACACTATTCCAACGTGCCTGTTCTTCCAAATGATCTTTTTTTCTTTTTGCATTGTTCTTCACTCTCGCTCTACACCTTCTGGCTTCTGCTTGAGACTTCGCCGCCCCCCCCCCCCCCCCCATTTGCACAAACATGCAAAACCCCTCCCTTCCAAGACAGGAACGGAACTTGAGAGAGAGATGGAAAGGGGAGATGGGGCCACAGCTAGCTACTGAACCAGAGTTTGGCAAACTCTGTTTAAGATTTAGATTTTTATTTTTATATGGCAGCCATTTTGGCACCATATGTTCCAAGAGACCATAACATTTCTGTTGAGAGTTAGTTAGAATGTCAGTATAGTCAGTGGAAGGCTTGGCACCAACGAGGAATCTAGTTTGCCGAAGTTGAGCTCTGGGAAGGTGCAGACGAATCGGCCACAGGTGCGGAGGAATCGAGCTAAGAGGAAGGATGACCTGCTTACAGAAGTTTTCTAACGTCGGAATAATATTGCATTGTCAGTGTTTTACCTTTTCTTGAATGCAGTTCTTTTTATGGTCATTTTAAAAGTTCCACTCATATCAGCACGATCGGCCCCGCCCTGTTAGTTGGTTCTACAGGTGCCTACGGACGTTATTTGTTCTCCTCACCGCGAATGAACTAGGTGACACCAAGCATCCCTCCTGACTTGAGTTTGAAATGTACAAGAGAAATACAACAATCAACCCCAATAAAGAAATTGCATATTTATAGAAATTGAAAAAACACAATCTAATTTATTTTTGAATGATTTTAAACTGGGTAATGTATATGATTTTTATTTTGTGGGTAGCTATGGATTTTCCACGTTTATGCTCTGTCATATCGAGCAATTCAGCAGGGGGCGGTATAATGCAAGGTTTGAAGGATCCTAAATTAATCACTTAGTTATGTTTGTTAAAACGTAATTTTCCAAATTATTTTAAAGACCACCTTTGGAATTTGTAGACTAATAGGTTAGTTTTCCATGTTATTGAACAGCCTTCGCTGATAGAGATAGTTCGCACTGCAACAGTATAACACGTGGTAAATATGAAACGTATTAAAGATAAACATAGATGCGGGTTCCAGATATCTAAAAGTAAAAATGTTGTGTTGACTGCAATGGCCAGCAAGCCATTAATTCAAGGATGCAGAATAATATGGTAAAATATTGAACTGTCAGAGCAGGGGCATTCACATACACTGTCATAGTTGACTTGGACAGTAAAGTGATGTCATCTATTGGCCCACGGCAGCAGACTATTCCGGGATAAGGGAGCAGGGGTAGGCTACTTGACATTATTCCAGACCAGTTACGCGAAAACGAAGGAACCACTTGCACAGGGCTTTGGAAAATCAACATTGGGCTACCACTGATTAAATAGTTGGTATAAATCTGAAATAGCTACTTATTTTATTATTGTGAGTTATGCGATTCACCACATGTGAGCTGGAAAACATCGAAGGATAAAAGTGTGATAGTCATGAATTCGGCGGAACAGACAGTAACTTGGCTAATAACGTTGGGGGTTTTGGAATCGCCAAAAAAGACCATCTCGGATCCAGAGGGCTTCTTGCAGTCATCGCTTAAAGATGGGGTAGTCCTGTGCAAGCTGCTGGAGAGATTGCGCCCGGGTTCCGTTGAAAAAGTATGTACAGTTATTATTCTGCATAACCAACACTAAATACACCATTGTGGGTTTGCTTACCAGACTGACTGAAGATATTTCGTCACTCTTGGCCTTATGATTAATGGGCGCAATAGGGACAATTACAGACTTTGGAGCACGTTGGATAGCCAAATATGTCCCAGATGTTTGCATTGTCTACTTCAATCTAGGCTTTCCTGTGCGCCTATAGAGCTAATAGCCTACCTCATGTTATTTTATTATAAAAATGTATCCTTCATAATCAGGAAAATTAATTTAAAACATTTGTGTCTCATTACTAACCGTATAATGTTATGGGGTGATAACCCAATTTTATTGATGCTCGTACAGTCACCCAACATTGAGAAGCAAAATTGCTGACATTCCCCGTTTTAAAGAGGCAGATTTGTGTGTGAGAGCGTAGGCGCTATACACGCTCAAAACACGTACATCAGGCCTGTACAGAAATGCTCGGGCATATTGGGCAGATGGTCTGTTATTGCGCTGCATTTATTCTTATGGCCATGTGACGATTTTGAACAGCGTCAGAATAAAATGATCAAATGATAACATTGCATCAATTAGAAAAACATGATAACAAATTACTTTTTGCACTACATCCCAATAAATCTATTGCACACAAACTGTGATTCTAAACACATGTATGTTGTTCATGGGAAACAGACAGAACACAGGTGGAGTTGCATGTTTGCAACGGCAGAGTGGAATATGGACCAAACGTCATTTCCTCCTCGTCTAATCCCGTTTCCCAAACGGAGGTTTCGCAGGGGCAAAGATTGCAATTGCATTTATTTTCTTACACTATTCTCCGCGTTCATCATCAGAAATAATATGAACTTGTGAGTTGTAACCGAACATTTTCTGTTTATGGAAACCATGTAGATTGTGCAGGTGTAATGGACGGGATTTACCTCGTAAAACTCTTTCCTCGTCCACAGGTCTTGCAAGAACCTCGGAATGACAGCGAGTGCCAGGTTAACATAAGGGAGTTTCTAAAAGGCTGTGGCTCTTTCCGTGTAGAGGTGAGCCTTAAAACCTGCTGGATTTTACAACAATATACCAAGCGTCTAGCACAGTAAACACATCGACATGCTTTATGTAGTAAACTGTTTTACAAACAAAGTTGAGTATTTCCTTTAGTCTATTAATTCGCGAAGCAGTATAGGCTACAAACTAAGTACAGCTTTGTTTTTGTTTTTGCGCAAATTCTTGTTAAAAAGGACTATTTGGAAGACTTTAGGTCTAACAAAGTTAGTCCAATATTAAGTGTCAAAAAAAGAAGTCATATTGCAGAGATCTTGTGAGAGATATGTTGGTGTAAATCTTATGGCCATGCAGGGTTGAGAGAACTGGCTATGAACTGATTTGATTTCGTCACATATGCATGCATGAAGGAAATGCATTGCCTACTAGAAATTGGGATGCCATAGGCTGGCATGTATTGCAAGAGAAGAAATGAGGATGGCAATATTGCTGCTTGATAGGACTGTAAGGCTATTTCCCCTTGTCATGACATTGGTAAGATATCAGACAGGGTGTGTTTGGGCTCTTTTGTCTGGTGGTGCTCTTAGCGTTTGCGGTTCTTCTAGAATTCTTAGCAAACTAGGTGGGGTTTGGAAGGGAGGTATATTTCAGCCTCTCAAACAAGGCCTGTTAAGTACACACCTTGTTTCACCTAATTCTAGCTTCTGGCCGAGTACAAAATCTCTGTAAAGGATACTCTCAGTATTTCCTTCCTTCCTTCCTCCTCTCCCTTAATGACCTACCCGCCCCCCCCTCCCCCCCATTTTGATCTGAAATCCAGAAATGTACTGGTTACACTCATCCCAGTTACTTTGTGCCAGGACAGATTGAGCCACCAGGATGCATGTGATGTGTACGTTCTAATGAATTTGGGCTTGTTCAGTGGCATGTGTGTTTTTAGGGTACATGGTTAGAGATTAGAGAGGGGGCTCAGTCTGGGGGATAGCCTAATCCGTCCAGACAGGGTGGTGGAGGTGTGTGTGTGTGTGTCTCTATTTATTGTGATTTTTACATTGCACAGTCCCCCGCCCTTTAACTTGTAATGCCATGGTGTTTAACTGTGACGATAACCAGATCACTATATGTGAGGATTATCTAAACAAGCCTGAGTTGCTTTCTATAGCATAATATGTTTTCCATTTGGCTAGTCTAATTTTTTTTTTTCCTCACCCTGGCTCCTCACCTCCCTCCCCTCCTCTTGTTGTATTTCAAGCCCTTTGAGGTGAATGATCTGCTTCAGGGACTAAACTTCACCAAAGTGCTCAACTCTCTAGTGGCCCTGAATAAAGCTACAGAAGGTAAAGAAACATGTGTTTGTCTTCGTGTGTATCTCTGTGTGTTTCTGATAAACGATGAATCAGTGAGGACTTCCTGTTACCAATACAAATTCAAGCCTGTATTTCACTGCAGACCTGTCTCTCTCCTGTCCAGATATTGGGTTGGAGTGTGACAGCGTGTGTGCACGACACTCCTCCTCTCTGAGGATTAAGTCATTCGAGTCTCTCAACACCCAGTCTCCTCACGGACGCTCCTCCAAGCTCTTGCAGCACCAGTATCGCAGCCTGGTGAGTCCAGCAGAACCGTATAGCCTGAGCAGAACCTTCTAGAATCACACAGAACAACATCCAGCATGAACTAAAGCACAAATAAGGAACCGTGAGAGGAATATCAAGGTTAACAGATGGCTTCTGTTTTCTTCATCTAACCTCCCTTACTCCCTCTTTCTACAGGACATGTCAGAAAATGGGGGGCAGCAGGTTCTGGTGAGGGCACGCTTCAACTTCGAGCAGACCAATGAGGATGAGCTCTCCTTCTCCAAGGGTGACATCATCAGCGTGAGCCGGCAGGAAGACGGCGGCTGGTGGGAGGGGTCAGTCAGCGGCAGGACAGGCTGGTTCCCAAGCAACTACGTCCGCGAGGTCAAAGGCAGCGGTGGGTGTGGCCATTGTTTGTTTTTTTCCACCTTCACAGAGTTTTAACTTTCTTGTAAATTCAATGCAGAACGTTGCATGTTTGAATTAGTGAGACATACCGAACGTAAACGCAGACCTTCTTGCTTGGAGGAAATACAACTAAGTCCAAGAGTAAACAAAAACAAATGTGCCTATCATCCTTCTGTTAAGCTGTGTATAGTGCATGTCAATGGCTCAATAGCCTCCATGAGACTCCCATCGTCCCCCAACCAGTTGTTCTCACTTCGTGTTGCAGAGCTTGTTTGTACTTCCTGGGTGTGTATTTTGGGCTCGACCAGTCTATTGATTGGCCGGCCAAGCGCATGGTGTAACACAAATTGATTTACTAGATTTACTTCAGGAAATAGACCCATGCATTTCCATGGCCTATTCATCAGAAGCTCCATTTACAGTCAAAGGTTTCCAAAGCTGCCTGAACTAACCCTAACCCTAATCCAGGGAGAGAGGATGAAATGGCTAGGAATTACAGAGAAGAAGAATGTCGTCTAGCCAAAGCTGTACTACTCACTAAACATCTGAGAGAGAGAGAGAGAGAGAGGGAGAGGGAGAGGGAGAGGGAGAGGGAGAGGGAGAGGGGGAGGGGGAGGGGGAGGGGGAGGGGGAGGGGGAGGGGGAGGGGGAGGGGGAGGGGGAGAGGGAGAGGGAGAGAGGGAGACACACAGACGTAACTCAAACAAAAGCAGGAGGTCTCTTTTCTTTCTGACTCCCTCTCTTTCCCTCCCTCACTGTATCCATCTTTCTCTATCACAGACAAGCCTGTGTCGCCCAAGTCCGGGACACTGAAGAGCCCTCCTAAAGGCTTGGACACATCAGCCATCAGCAAGACCTATTACAATGTGGTGAGGATCTGAGGCCCAGCTGAGATGACCTGGCTCTGTTGGAACAGATGAAATTGATTTGAACCAAGCCTACAATTCCTGATACGACATAACTAGATTGTGTGTGAGGGAGAAGTAGAAAGAGATAATTTGTGTGTGTGAGAGACAGAAAAAGAGTGCATCAGTGCTGGCGTGCATGCTGTAATGTAGGTCGGTTATTCCATCTCACTGGCTCCTGGGCCAAGCTGGTCTTCAGGGCACTTGGAGTAGCTGTTGTGTCTATGCTCACAGATACACACACAACATGGTGACGACGCGTTGTGTGTGTGTGTCAGTCACACAATGGAAGGGGGACTCGGGCATCTTAGATCAATGAGAAAACCTTCTTGTCTCACGTTTAACTACAAAAAAAGAGGCTGCCGCTTGCAAGGCATCCTGGGAGAGCCGGCTGTGCTGCTCGATTATTTAGAGGAGCCTGTTGTGTTCAGGGAAGGACTTCCTGCCCCCTTTCCCTTCAATCTGCAGGCCAGGAAACGGAACAACTAAACACAACATAGAAACTGTAGGCTTCCACCTCAGTACAGCATGTTCTGTAGACATGACAGGGTTGGATTAGACGGGCTTCCGCTGTAGATGGACACACACACACGAAAAGAACGTCCCTCTATTGAACCCTGGTAATGAGCTGATAAGCTGAAAAACAAAGGGATTTGTTGAAAATGGGACATCAGGGGCTCTCTCCACTGCACTGTGGTTCTAATGGTCCCCTTAAATGATGGCCGGTGGAGAAGGCTACTCTTCATGAGAGGGATAATGATGGCAGGAGTTACATTTAGTCATTTAGCAGACGCTCTTATCCAGAGCGAGTTGGGTTGTCTAATGAACAGAAAAACCAATGTACTGTCCTCATTCTGTCTGCTATGTCTTCTTATTTTTCTTTGAGGAGGAAGAAAGTGTGTGTGTGTGTGTGTGCTTATGTCCATTAGGCTCAGTGTCAGTATCAAATGTTCTATGTTCCCACAGGTTCTCCAGAACATTCTGGAAACAGAGACTGAGTACTCTAAGGAGCTACAGACCCTGCTGTCCTCATACCTGCGCTCATTGCACTCCTCAGAGGGGTGGGTACGAGTGTGTGTGAGGGAGAGAGAAATAATGCAACGGTTCTCTGGAATAATGTGAATCTAACATGACAGCTAATATCTCCTCCTCCTCGTCTTCTCTTCAGACTGACCAGTGCAGACGTCAGTTACATCCAGGGGAACTTGGAGGAAATCTCCACCTTTCAGCAGATGTTGGTCCAGTCCCTGGAGGAATGCTCCAAGTTAGTCTGCTTCCCCCCCCCCCCCCTCTCTTTCTCTCTCTATCTCTTCCTCGAGCTGTCTCTCCCACTACTCTGTCCTGTGCTTCAAATAGCACTTCCTGGTTGCCACTAGGGGCAAGAACCAAGACAATAGCCCCTTCCTGTTGAACAATAACACCCTCCCCCTCCACTTATGGAACACTTCCCCTGTTTGGGGTCAGTTTTCTGGACTACACTCTGCTGGGGAAGGATATGATCAGGAAATGGATGGCTGATCCCAGACCTGCTGTGAAGTATATCCTTATGTTAGATTGTCTTTCCAGCTGGGTCCATTAAAAACTGAACCCAGAATTATATTAAGCTCTTTTTTTAATAGCACTTCTTTCATAGCCGGTATGTGGGTTCAAACTACATGAGGGCTTCGCCCACATCCCTATGCTATTTCAATAGGCCACAGTGACACCTAGGGGCAAACACTGGTACGTGCTCCAAACAGGATGTGAGTGGTGCACATCCAGGTTGCGCGTGTTGATGTGCGCATGCTTGTGTGCAGGCTTCCAGAGAGCCAGCAGAGAGTAGGGGGGTTCTTCCTCAACCTCATGCCCCAGATGAAGGCTCTCTACGTGGCCTACTGCTCCAATCATCCCACTGCAGTCAGCATCCTCACTGAACACAGGTAGGTGCACGGTTGGGGGTTTCATGCTCGAGTGACAGAGAGGAGAAGTGTCTTGCAGACCGAAGGTGTACTTTTCCTTTTAAAAGTTGAAAGTGTGTGTGTTTTGCAGTAAGGAGCTAGGGGACTACATGGAGGGCAAGGGAGCCAACAGTCCAGGTATTCTGACTCTGACCACCGGTCTCAGTAAAGCCTTCATGAGACTGGACAAGTACCCCACCCTGCTCAAAGAGCTGGAGAGGCACATGGAGGTGAGTGTGTGTGAGAGAGTGCAAGAGAGAGTGCAAGAGAGAGTGCAAGAGAGAGTGCAAGAGAGAGTGCAAGAGAGAGTGCAAGAGAGAGTGCAAGAGAGAGTGCAAGAGAGAGGGAGAGCGAGAGAGAAAGATATATTGTGTGTCTGAATCCTGTGCTTCCACCTCCAGGATCACCACCTTGATCGTCCAGACATCCAGTTGTGTATGACTGCCTTTAAAAGCCTCTCTGTAAGTCCCCCCCCCCACCACCCCCCTATCTCTCTGTCACTTTGACAGATCAATATATGTTTTTCAGGATTTAATTGAACTCTTTTGTACCTTTTTTCTATGCCTGTATATCACATATTTTTGTTGTCCCACTCTGTTGAGCTGTATAGTGTTGGTCAAGGTGACATTGTGTGTGTGTGTGTGTGTGTAATCAGCAGTGGTTCTTATCCAGGACTGAGTGTAAAGCCTTTTTCTGGCTGGAGCCTCTGTTTGGCTGCCCTCTTCTGTGGCTCTGTTCCCGGCTTAGACTGTGTGTGTGTGTGTGTCTATCTCAGTTTGTCTTTGTGTGCCATACCACATTCAAAAGGATTGCATACAATGCAGTGTAAATCAGTGGCATGAAAAACGGGTGTGCGTGTCTCCATGGTGACAGGCACAGTGTCAGGGGGTTCGGAAGCGTAAGGAGTTGGAGCTGCAGATCCTCACTGACTCCATCAGACGCTGGGAGGGCGATGACATCACCACCCTGGGCCCGGTGCTTTACATGTCCCATACTGTGGTCCACAGCCAGGCCAGCCAGGTACTAGAACCAGAGAACCCTAGGACCTCGGGTCCGGTTCTTTACATGTCCTTGGTGATCCACAGCCAGTGTGTGTGTGTGTGTGTGTGTCTTTTAGGAGAAAAATGAGCGCTACTTCCTGCTGTTCCCTCAAGTTCTCCTTATGCTGTCTACCAGCACCAGAATGAGTGGCTTTATCTACCAGGTACATTACACACACTCCCCCCTCGCCTCACATACATAACTTCAGACCACACACAATCGATTTAATCTCTTATTCTTCTGTTCTGTTATTTATTTTTCTGTCCTGATTTTTCATTCTCTTATTCCTTATTCTTCCACCCCCTCCTAATATTTCTAGGGCAGACTGCCGATTACAGGAATGCTAGTCTCCAAACTGGAGGAGGGGGAGATCCTTAAGAATGCCTTTGAGATATCTAGTACGACCTCTTCCTCTCCTGGTCACATTAAACTGACGAATACCCTACATTTACACACAGCAGCTTATTGTGTGTGTGTGTGTGTGTGTGTGTGATAGGCAGCCAATGTGAGCGGATGCAAGTAGTGTGTGACACCCAGCAGGACCAGCAGGAATGGGTGGAGCATCTCCAGCGCTTGACCAATAAGCATGACCTTGCCTTGGCCACGCCCACCTCTAAACCCCAGTCAGTTCCCTGTCACACGGTACGCCCACTATTCCCTCCCCCCCCCCCACACACACATACACACACACACACAATTCAATGTCGACAGATGTCCGTTGTGAAGAATCAGCAGGGTTACTGTACTTCAGCGATATACGTACGTTACATTAACGAGTCTCATCTTATCATTACGTCTCCATGTCTCTGCCCCCAGCTTCCGTCCCAGCCCCTGACCCCTTCCAGGCACTCCGAGAGCAGGGGGACCAGTGGGGCTCCGACCTACCACACCCTGCCCCACCCTTCCTCCCATGGTTCCCTGCCTTGGCCCCCACTGGAGCCTCCCAGCACCCCCAAACCCTGGAGCCTCAGCTGTTTGCGCCCCGCGCCCCCACTCAGGCCCTCCGCTGCCCTCTGCTACAAGGAGGTACGGTGTAGGACGTGGACATACACAGCATACTCACTCTCAGAAGGTTGCCGGTTCGATTCCTGGCAGTGCAGCAAAAGGACGTTACGTCCCTGTACTTACTGTAAGTCGCTCTGGATAAGAGCGTCTGCTAAATGACTAAATGTGAATGTAAAGACAGGGCATGTACATCTGGCTGTAGCTCAATCGCTCTTATCCACACACACTAACCACTCATCTCCCCCCCACACACACTCTCATACAGGACCTCAGCAAGAGCCCCAAGAGCATGAAGAAGCTGCTTCCTAAGAGGAAACCAGAGAGGAAGCCTTCTGAGGAGGACTTCAGCGTCAGGAAAAGTATGTTAACACACCGCCAAAGGAAATGTTGACCTGCTTTTAGGGGGCTTTGGATTGGCTTATCAGCTGTCTGTCCCTCTTTCTTCTTCTATCTCTCCCTCTTTCTGTTTGCTCTCCTCACCTCTCCTCACCCCTCCTCTTTCTCTCCCCCTCTATCTCTCTCTCTCCCCTCCCAGGTACGGCAGCTGCACTGGAGGAGGATGCTCAGATTCTAAAAGTCATCGAGGCATACTGCACCAGCGCTAAAACACGCCAGACACTCAACTCAAGTATATACCCTTACCTCTGAGCCTTTTCAACGACAGCAACTGTCATTCTGCTTCCAGCTTACTTCATGCATGGTCTCTCTGTTTCTGTACTAATCTCCACCGTCAATGTTAGTATGTCCATCTTAGCTCTGGGGCATGTCATGGTATTTCTGTTCTAGACCAGTATAAAGCTAGTGGTTTAGTCGACTCACAATTGTGTGCTTAATGAGCTATCACACTGTTCTGTCTTCTAACAAAGGCCTTTCTGCTGTCTCTTCTCGTCCCATTTCTTTTCTCTCTCTCTTCTTTTCTGTGTACATGACTTTCCTTGCAATATTACCTCCCTCCCCCCACCCCACACACACCCCTCCCCAAATCTTTTTTTCTCCTCGTTTTTTTAAATGTTGTGCTTTGCACTTTACACCTCCGCAAACCTGCCTCTCATCCTACATGGTTTGACACGGCCTTGTTTTTGGAAACAATTGTTTTTAATTAAATATCTTGTTAATGTCACCTATTCCATTCAAAATAATTTAACCCCCACTTCCAAATGGTTTGAACTCCTGTTCTGTTTACATGTGGCTTGACATGCACATCCCCTCAACTTCTGATTTTGATATGGTTTGACCCATGCTTCCCTTCCCTTCTGGTTTGACCATTTTGACCACTCCCATTTGATATCTTTTTGACCCACTCCTCCATCCTTATGGGTTGACCCACTCCCCCCACCCCTTTTTGAAATGGTTTGACCCGATTCCCCCGTACACGTTCCGTATGGTTTGACTCACTCCCCCACAACCAAGCATGGCAGGGTACTGACCTGATGCACAACCATGTGCTCGTCGACGCCGACCGGTCCAGCGCGGATGCCCCCGGCGGCCCGGTTAACACGACTCGGGGGGCGGAGCCGTGTTCCGACCTATCGGAGGACTCAGACTATGACAGTATTTGGAACGCACATAGTTACAGGACCACCTCTGTCTCCCGTAAGAACCTCTGCTGCTGCTCCTATTTAGGCCCCCTCTCCCCCTTCAACTCCTCCCCTCCCCCACGCTCCACTCAACCCACCAATCCAGGCCACTTCGCAGTTTAAACCCACCAATCTAGGCCACTTCACAGTTTAAACCCACCAATCTAGGCCACTTCACAGTTTAGATGCTTCCTGTAAAACATTACGAATCAGGCAGCTTTTGTTTTTTGTTTTTTTACACTGACAAGCTCTTCATCTTCCCCACACCCATTCTCCAGTGACAGAGGAGAAACCAAAAACTCCCCCCCACCTTTTTATTGAGTCCATAGAGACCTCGGTGGACAAAGATGAGATAATTGCCCAGTCTCCCCTCTGTCCACCTATCTTCCTCCATTATAAACTTCAAAGAACTGGGCGTCGAGTTCCATAGCTCCATTCAGTGACTTTCAGTAAACATGCTGCTGTCTGGGGACTGTGTCTGCTTTGAGGATCTGATATTGAAGCCTACTCTATATGTCTGAAAAAGATCGTTAGAGATGAATGGGCGATAAGACAGCCGCTTTGAGTTGCCAGGTTTGGAGCCTTGGCACACCTATCTCTCCTGATCCTCCCTCAGCAGATGGGTCTGTGGCTGCTTTCCAACACTCTTCTTTACACCGTAAAGCCTACACCTACACGCACTGGTTCTCTCACGGACAACAGGGAAAGGGAGGTGCATCTAAGGCTAGGGATGTAATGTGAGAAGAAAGAGGCTAGTTTGACACATCGAGACACGTCTCCCAATGTGAGGTCTCTCCCGTTGAGCGAATCTATCTAGAGTCACCCCCGTCGAGCCTCTGAGCTTGTTTCTTACTGTCACGTCTCTCTGTTTCACCGGCAGGATCCAGGAAGGAGTCAGGCGTGCACATGCTTTTCCCAGAGGAGGAGAAGATCATCGTGGAGGAGACCAGGAGCAACGGCCAGACCGTCATGGAGGAGAAGTAAGAAACCACCTGACTTTCCATTCTCCTGACGAGGCGCACTGCTTCAACTGTTTCATTTCCATCTCCATTGCAGTGGGGGCTGATAAAGGCTTCTTCTTTCTGGGCTCTGAAGTGCCACAATTGATTATAGTTATAATATAATGGGACCTGTTTGTAGTACTGTGAAAGGGGTTGTCTGTGGTAACTTGGTGTTGACCGGAGCACGCTGTTTAGTTCAGCACTGTTCACCCATGCCTCCGTTACCGTGTTGTAGGACCCTGGTGGACACGGTGTACGGCCTCAAAGATGAGCTGCAGGAACTGAAACAGGTCAGTGGTTGAGGTCCAAATCAGGGTTGGGGATCAGTTATGATTCTGCAAAAAGAGCTTGACCCCCATTCTTGAGTTGAGTGCCGAAGGTTCACACAATATGGTGTCTGTCTTTGTTTGTGTTACCAGGACAACAAGAGAATGCGAAGGACACTAGAGGAGGAGCAGAGGGCCAGGAAGGAACTGGAGAAGATTGTGAGAAGGGTGCTGAAGAGTATGAACGACCCTTCCTGGGACGAGACCAACCTCTGAGGCTCTCGTGATGTCACGTAGGGCGAGGACACGTCCAATCAGAACGTCTCAACGGGGACCACATGACCACAAAGCCATCCTATAAGGCTGTAAAACTGTGAACTGAGACTGGCAGGAAGTGGTGGAAAACCATGCTTCCTGTTCTGAGTTGCAGAGCAAGGTCTCAGGGAAATCAAAACAAACATGGCCGGTTGTCCACAAATAGACTAGCAATAGCAATGAATAGAATAGCAATGGCAATAATTTCCTAATTTGATGCTCCATTTGAAGCTTTTCTCCCCCACATTCCTCTAAGCTTTGTACTGTAGGAAACTATGGCCAACCCTGACTGGGAAACACTTTTTCCTCATTCCAGATGTTTCCAATGGAAAACTCGAGCAATACAGTACTGGAACATTATGCTGATGTGATTTAAAAGTTTTTTTTAAAGGTTTGAAACCTGTCTAATTGTCTAATAAATACTGTGGATGCATTGGAATCGTATTTACAAAGCTATCCCAGATTTTTTTTAACTTAGATTAAAAACATTTTTGTTACTTATTATTTATAGAGAAATGAACCTCGATATTTCAAATTAATGTCATGAAGTGTGCCTTGGAGAAGTTTTCCTTTAAGTGGCCGACATTTCTGGCAGACTCCTAAGCTAAAAGACTAAAATGCAACATGACCAATTATGAACTGTAATGCAAACAACTGTCTTTCGGGTATAATGTTTTACTCATTAATTTATGTATTTAAGAAAATTGACGGAAGTGTGTGTGTGGGCATGCGTGTGGGCATGCGTGTGGGCGTGTGTGTGGGCGTGTGCTTACGTGTGTGTTGGGGGCGGTATAGTACTGTCACTGTCACCCAATGAGGGTCATCGGGTAACTCTACACTCATTGTGTGTTTGTGTCTCTGAATAAAACCAGTCAATTGAATCTTTCCTCACTGCCTGTTCATTTGATGTCCATGCTGATGCTGATGATCCATGTGGTCTTAATGCTGTGTTGGCACCGCGGGTGATGGTGTGTCGGCCTGTGTCTAGGCCGCTAGCGGATGAGCCAACCGCATGGCAAAGCTGCTTTTATGTGGAGGGGGATCGAGGTAGGGTACTGAAACATTCTGAACCCTCTTGATGGCTTGTGCCCACCTTTGTCTTGGCATAAGCCTGTGGGGCGCTATAAGTCCTCCATTCTAATTCCACCATTGTCCACATCCCTCTGCCCACTGCTGGGATCCCATTGTTCCCACCGGTAATCCAGGTTTGGGCTGTGAGGGAGGGATGGAGGGATGGATGAAGGTGTTGGCCATGGCTCATGATGGATCTCTCTGTCGACGGAAAGCATACTTGAACTCCCCTACCTACCTTTGGATCAAATTCTGTCTGTTGTCAAACATTGCAGCTCACTCTAATGGATAACATCACCCTGAAAAGGCTACTTTATTCTCACCGAGGTGTACAATAAATATAGACTGGGGCCAGGGAGGGGGGGGGGGGGGTATTGTTGAAACTCACCTAAAGAGATACAGTAGGGTGACAATACACCTATTCAGTCTCAGGCCAGGCTGGTCCTACTGCCTTAAAGAACACTCCTTCTCTATTCCAACACACTATTATAACAAACAATGAGGCCAAATCAAAGGCATCATAAAGGCTTCCAGTCCATGGGGACCAAACAAGGCATTGTGGGAGATTTAATCGCTGGCTTTGGCCCAGTCGGAG
Organism: Hypomesus nipponensis; assembly: GCF_054491055.1. Lineage (NCBI taxonomy): Eukaryota > Metazoa > Chordata > Actinopteri > Osmeriformes > Osmeridae > Hypomesus > Hypomesus nipponensis. Next base: position 6,892,041 of record NC_140372.1, read on the forward strand.
TGAAAAAGGGGGAAAAGGGACGGAAACAGAGAGAGAGCGGGCGAGTGAGGCTCGTCTTTTGTTTGGAACGAAAGCAAGGGATGACATTTGGAAAGAGAGAATGACACCTAGCAGAAATTTACATGAGGACAAAGCTCAGAGCCGCCACCGGTGCTAGCTTGGTTGCCACAGAAAGAGACAGAGAGATAGAGCGAAAATGTTACCTGGCCGGCCATTAATATAACACTTCCACACATGGCTTTGAGTAACTTGTTTCTGAGTTGTCTTTAATGATCTTGTTACTGTTGAAAATACACAGATCTCTGATCAATCTAAATGACTGGGTTTACTGTCCTTTGTGACATTGTGACATCTACGACTTAGCCAAAGATCCCTAGATAAACAGTGAAATCATACGTGTTTGTTTTTTTGAGACATCGTCCTGTGTAGTAGTGTGGAGTTGTCAGCTAAAACCACCAAGAATCCATTTGAAGAGAAAAAGAGAGAGAAGAGCAAACCTCAACAGGTTCGGTTAGTGTAGTCTGTATCAAAACAGGTAAATTCAAAGATATACCTCTGCTTTGTACCTTTTACAGAGATACCTGAGAGGCGAGGAGATAAATAGTGAAGTGAAAGGTGACAGAGCTGATTCAAAGCCTGGTTAGAAGCGCTGAAGAGTGAATGCTGTATAACGATGGCCTTATTAAATTGACAAGGCAATTTACTTTCTTTTATGGTGCGCTGACTCTTCTTCATTGACTTACAATGGAAAGGATATAATTTTGCAGATGTTGGTGGAAAGGCTCAAATGTCAACTCCTTTTCAGAATGCCATGCCGGCCTCCATTGGGAATGAATAATTGATAAGTCACCTTTGTCTCGCGTTAAATATTCTTACAGCAACACAAAAGGAGGACAGAAATATAAAAGAGCATCTAATTCATCTTTTTTAGTCCACAGATCAAACACTGTGATTGGCTGAATGTGCTCACTAGGACTTTTTTAAATAAATCCATTGAACAAGAGGGGGGGTGAGGGGCTTTGTGCACATCGTTTAGTGAGTCACCGCAAGGCAAGTGTATGGAAGAAATGGGCATACCTTGTTGTGGTACAAGTGTCCTCAGCCAGGGCAGAGATCAAGAGCTCTGCAGCATTGGGGGTGTGACTCAATGGCCCAGAGGGGCTGGCTCCTTCCATTCTTTCATCTCCACTGATGAGAAAGCAAAGGACAGGTGAACACATCCTGAAGGACCGAGGCTTTAAAGTTAGACACATCAAACACTAAAAGGCGTACGTATACACACACACGCACACACACACAAGCTATCCCTTAACCTTTTACTGTTTATCTGAATCTTTCCCCACAAATCACATACTGCTACACATATGTTCTGCAGTAAACTGTGGTCGCACCTGTTTTGTGTTTGATGCCAAGTCTTTTCAGGCCCTTCTGTGCCCCCCCAGTTATGAAAGTGTGTGGGCCAGGAGAGCATTGTCAGAGTAGAGGGCAGGGCACCCACCTGTCTGCCATCGATAGTTGCTGCTGAGAATGAAAGTGACAGCAAGTCACTGTGGCCATTCTTCAACGAGACTCTGCCAATTGTGGGGCTCAAAAAACCCTGTCAAGGGCTTTTTATTTCCTGAGCCTTGAATCAATCAACAAAGTCTTATGTGCGTGGAATACACACACACACACACACAGACAGACTCACTCACACGCTCACCAGCACACGTTTATAAGCACACATGCACGCACACACTCACTAAGTGTCATACACTCACTGACCATGCTCATACACACACGCATGTATGCACACACACACACACACGCACGCACACACACACACACACACACACACACACACACACACACACACACACACACACACACACACACACACACACCTCCTTGTTCCATGCCATTCTTTCTTTCTCCCAGCTCAGTTCAATGGCTAGTGATCATTTAGATTTGACATGTATTGTGGTGGCAGGACTGGTCCTCTTCTCCGCATCTCTCTTTCTCCTCAGACTGACATTCATTTCCAGCCTTTGCAATTTTCCGAGAGAGAGAGAGAGCAAAGACGACAAAGCAGGCTCAGAGACTGGATGCTTCTCTTAGGGTCTGTTATTGTACAGAATAGCTGTGCAATAATTTTTTGTCAATGGTTTACTCTAAAAGCTTTCCACGTCAGTTCTGAAAAGAAAGCAATAAAACCCTATTCAATAGGCTTGAATGTAGAAGAAAAATCCTTTGGGGTTTCGACCGAAGGGCTCCTTTTCTTTAGCTGGTAATCAAATTGGAGCTGAAATGAAATGGAGTTTTCTTATGAAAATAGCCTTTGTTGCCTGGAAGGCTGGTAATTCATAAACAATAAGCAGGGCCTTTGTGTAGATAATAATATATTCATGCTCCTGGGGAAGGCTAAAAGCCAGAGCGACAGGGCTAGAGAAGAGAACAGGGTATAAAAGGCAGGAGAGGGCTGCAGGAGCTCTCAGTCTATCTGCCAGGGCTGGGACACATGGATGCTGTTCAGCTTCCGTCTCTCTCTCTCTTTTCTCTCTTTTCTTTTTCTTTCTTTCTCTTTCTCTACTCTCTGTCTCTCTTCGTTCTCTCTATTCTCCTCTCTCTCTCTGCCACTCATCTTTCTGCCTGTCTATTTCTGGTTTCTTTCTTTCAGTCTCCTAACTCCTTCCCTTTCTCTTTCTTCCTCTTTCCGCTGTATCTGTCTTATCACTGTCTCTCTCCTTTGTCCCATGGTATCCATCAATTCTTCAAGTTCAGCAAGGAACCTTGGATGTGCCCTTTAGTACTGAAGTAAGGGAGGACTGTGTGTGTGTGTGATTGAGAGAGACAGAGAAAGAGAGAGAGAGAGTGAGTGTGAAAGAAACAGACAGAAGAAGAGAGAAAGAAATAGATTGTTGTTAGAGTTGGCAACCAACAGGTGTATAATGTAGAATATGTTTCCCACCTGTTGGAACTGGAAACAAAATCAAAGACAGACAGTCTCCCAGCCACATGTTGGGGGCATGTGAAGGTAGGGGGGTGGGAACCTAGGATGCTCCCCCTTTCCTACTAGCTTTTGGATGAATCTGTTCCTGGCATCTGCACTTACTTTCTGACTTGCGCACACACACATACACACACTCTCACAATGCTGCTGCTTGACTATGAGGCTGTTGGGAGAAAGGATGATCCATTTTCAAAGAGATGCTGTCAGGGCAACAGGACCAGAGAAAAAGAGAGAAAGAGATCGAGAGAAGGGGGAAGAGACTTGTTGGACTAGGTGAAGACTTCATTTGACACTGCACAGCTTCTCTTTACCTGGAACTACCGAGCAAAGTGTAAGTTATATTTTTACACCTTTTTTTTTTCTCTTCAAGGTTAGTGTCGTGCATTTCTACTACGCCGTGGTCATATTTACAGTACATTGCAAATGTTGTCTGGTGTGTGTGTCTGCACGTGTGTGAGTGTGTGTGTGTGTGTGTGTGTGTGAGTGTGTGTGCGAGAGAGAAAGAGTGAGTGTGAGAAAGTGATTCCATGTGGACTGAGGTAATGTAGTTATGGAGGGCTGCCTTTTTTTCTGCTGTTACTGATCACAGATTGTTGTTGGCATGGATAGTACACAACAAGATTACCACTGGGGTCTGAGGGATTTGCAGCCATGTGTACCTTGATGGCAGAGATTCACATTGACATGTGTTGCCATATTGATTACAACAGTGTCTCACCTCCTCAAGATAGTTGTTTCTACTGTCCCCTGCTCTCTTGATGTACAGTTAGTATTCAGTCTTACACCGTGATTGGATTGAACAAGTACTGTAGAAAATGAGAGTTTCTTTTACACGTGTCACACAGCAGTGTCATGTGACTTGCATCTGCCAGTTGATTTCAGAATAGGGCTAGGATTTGGCAGATGGCGTAAAGAAAGAATGGGGTGTTGACACACTTGACACTTTTCTTCTTCTGGTTGGTTCTAAGAGGATGAAGGTCTTCTAAAGGTGTCTAGGCAGTTTGGGTACTCTGAGAATGACGAGAGGTGGATGAGTATGGAATAGATGGAGAGCAAGGATAGTGAGAAAGAGGAGGGAGTGATAAAGAGGAGAGGGGAACGATGTTGGAAGGAGAAAGCGTAAATCAGCTTAGAAAGGTAATCTTCAGTTGTGGCTCAATGTTGAGGAAAGAAAGGTGGGAGGAGAGTGGGGGGGGGGAGGAAGTGAGAAAGAAAGAGAAGGAGGTACCAGTTTAGGATGTGTCTGTGTGTCATCCACTGCTCCTCAGGCACGTGTTTGAAAGTGGAGAAACGATTCAACATTCTTTTGGGGGGGAATATAACATGGTGAAAGGCCGACTCATAAGGCCTGAGTATACAGTACAGTACAGGCACAGTGCACTAGCCGTGCTCCTATACGGACACCTGCTTCTCTCATTCCAAATGATGCAGGATTGGTTTCAATGAAGCCACAAGAGCCTCGGCTAAGTCGGGCACAGATGTTAGGGTTAGCTTGCAGAGGGTGTTAGAAATCCTTCTAAAAGTTTGATGAGCTTGAGGTCAGGGCTTTGTGCAGGCAAGTTCATCCACACCAAACAGAACATACCTTGGAAATGGTCTTCCTCAAACTGTTGCCACAAAGTTTGAGGCACAGGATTGTCTAAAATGTTATTGTAATTGCGATATGTTTCCTTCATGGGACGTTAGAACACTGTAGCCCATCTTAACTCAAACAGCCACAGACCATTATTCCTCCCATGCCAAACTGTACAGTTGGCAGTGTGCAATCAGGAATAGTGTTCTCTTTTCATCTGTCAAACACAGAGGAACCTGTCAGATGGCCGGCGGTAAAGCTTAAATATAACTCCTGAGATCAGCAATTTTACTTTACTCCAGCCAATACTTGGAATTGTGCAAGGATGATTTATTTAGAAACCTATAACTAAAACTCTTGACAAACAGTTATTGTGCTGACAGTGCTTACAGAGGCTGTTTGGAACAGGTTGAGTGCTGCAACCAAATACAGACAATGGCCGGGTTTCCCAGATTTGTTAAGAAGCTCTTAACGCTAAGAGCTTCTTAGGAGCATTCCAAGTGCGTTCTAGAACGCTCCTAAGAAGCTCTGAGCGTTAAGAGCTTCTTATCAAATCTGGGAAACCCGGCCAATGTGAATGCGCCACATGCTTCAGCACTAATATGAAAGGGTTTCAGACCACAATGTTTTGGTCGTAATCTAGGAGGTCAAATGGCTGAGTGGTAAGGGAATCTGGCTATTAATCAGAAGGTTGCTGTTTCGATTCCTGGTTGTGCCAAATTACATTTTGTCCTTGGGCAAGGCTCTTCACCCTACTTGCCTTGGGGGAATGTCCCTGTACTTACTGTAAGTCACTCTGGATAAGAGCGTCTTCTAAATGACTAAATGTAAAGAAAACAAGTAAAATCTCTATCGGTATCAGTTTGTGAAAATGTTCCCAATATTGCAGTTGAAGAGTATGTTTGTAGATGCCCAAAGACATCTGTGCCCTCCTCGTTCCCTCTGTCTGTATAACTACCAATCTCATCTCCCTTTTTCATGACATCTATAATCAGTAGGAAAGAGGTTTTTATCTTGAATCTTTCATTTTGTTGCCTTCAACTAGTGTCCATGTTCGGCTGATGCAAAGGTGCCACAGAGACTGCAATTAGAGTATCACACCAGTAGATGACAGTGTAGATTAAGAAAAGACGGTCGCCTCTTCAGTCCTGTCCAAAAGGATCGTTGTTCACTCGACAGGCACCCTGCATCTGTAATGAACCCTGCCCTCTTGGTTCCCTCACCCCCACACTCCTATTTCCTACCTCATCTAACCCTTGTCCTCACAGCTCCAACCTCCCCAGTCTCCTAACCCTAACCCCCGAGTCCCTTATCAACTTTGTGCCCGAGCGCTGGAGTTCCCTTTCAACACAGCATCCTAACCCCTTCCCCTCGAGCCCTCTATCCCCTCACATGACCAAAAACTTTTGATGAGTATGCTAGGTTTTGGATCACAGTGTGTCTGTTACATGACATCTGGTAGATGATTCAGAGGAGCATTATAGGTAATGCTGCTTAATTTGGGCTGAACTGTAGTTTTAAAGGAATCCTCTTGGTTGGAATTGGATCTGCTCCTCAATGTGTGAGAACTATGCAGGATTCTGAACCCTAGTGTCACATTTAAAATGTGATTATTTGTTTATTTGATCGATTTATCATTTTTTGGTTGATTGAATTTAATATACAGGATAATTTAGATGATAAAAATGCATGCCGTGATTTTGTTCTAAGGTAAACCATAGCTTAGATACCCATATTCTGTCATAGACTTAGATTGCATTGAGGTGGATGAAATGTTGCACTGTTCAGGAGCAAGTGTAACACTCTCTCACACCACTAGAGGACGCTTACGATCTGTGACTGAAAGAGAACTGGCTGGGTTTTCTTCCACATGGCATTTAAAAAAGTAATCCATAATTGCAACATTTCTTGAAAACAATTTCTAAAGATAATATTAATAAATTCCAATTTTATGTGGAATAGTCATCAATGATTATTTGAATGAACCAAAATTATTATTTCAAAACTCCAATAAGGTGGTTTCAAAGCTCCTCAAGTAAATAGTCTGATGTCAAGGCAGGGGGAAAATATACATTATATATATATATATATATATATATATATATATATATATATATATATATATATATATATATATATATATATATCTCTTTGGGATATATGAATCATTTGAGCATCCATGTCATTGCACATCAATGCACCCTACGGCAAATGTTGTGCATAGATTCCAACAAGGGCTCCATTGTACAGTGCTGTATTTTAAAGTCAGTAATTGGTAGTCAATTCAGCTATTCCACCAGAACACACCGGAGCACAGACTGCCACTGTGCCACCACTTAAGGTGAGGGAAGCCAGCAGGAATAAATAAGCACCTTATATCCCTGTGGAATGTACTTTTCTCTTCAGTCTTCCAGGAACTAACTGTACAGCCTTGAACGTTGTGGTCAAGGAGTCCGAAACAAAACAAAACCCTACTATAATTAGGAGTCCTGAGATACATGCTGTTCTGTTCTGTGTGTGTGTTGTGCACATGGGAATCTTGACCTGACCCTTCCAGGTCACTATTGTTACACCCTATAGTACTTTCTGATTGATTTAGCTTCTACGGAAACAACAAAGGGACACAGAGAGTGGAAGAAACAAGAAGTTCTAGAAGTTCTGGAAAAGTGGTGGGACAAGGTGACTGCAGGACCAAGGGCCTGTTTCCATGACAGCACCAGTTGGCTAATAATACCTATAATGCCTATGTCAGTGAACAGGAAAAGGGCAGAGGGAGAGATGTGTGTGTGTGCGTGTGTGTGTGTGTGTGTGTGGGGGGGGGGGGGGGGGGGGGGCGAGGAGAGGTCTTTGGTCAAAATGTTTACATACAAAACTAATTTTATTGTATTTTGTGCAAAGTTCTTAAACGTAGCAATTTAAAGCGGCTTGATATTATATTCCTTTTCATTTTCCATTCCCTCTCTCTTGCAGTCTAAATAAGCTGACTGCCAGAGAAGTGGATTGTAATTCTAAACCCCTCAACATTCATTTGGATGGTTAGAGCATTTGTTATGCACTCCTCTATGACAATATCCATTGACTAGGTTGTCTCCGTAGAGGTGCATTAGAGACCGTATTCAATCAGTGTAATGGTCGGCCCAATTATATTGATTTTGGACAACGTATATTGTTTGCATTAGTGGGAGAAAATTGAGTGGCATTTCCTGCTGGCCACTGTCTATTTGACATTGAGAATTGAGCTGTTCAGGTAATGGACTGCATGTAAACGTCACATGGGATTGCAACTTGTTTTGGCCTATTGTCCTCTGACCTAAATATAACTAGACATACTGTGAATATGTTCATAACGTAATTTGTCTTTAATCGTAGTGGAATAACTTCATATATACCCTTATCAATTTGCTTATGTGCTTTACATTTTACAGAATATTCCTACTTTACAGTACCAGACTTATTCCAGTTATGACTGCAGGTGTGGTTCTTTTCTCATTCTGATATGAATTCAGTATTTGGAATGTGTTTGTTCAGTGCACAAAATACCTGGTATTGAGAAGTCCTCCTGCAGAGGAAAACTATGCAGCACTCACGGTGCATTACTGTAATGTGTTTACGTTTCTCTTGAACATTATTACTCATGGTCCTAACAATATTGTGGACCCTCATTTTTTCTGATTGCTTTTGTCAACTAATTCCTATCACAAAGGAGCCGAATAATTTGGACAATCAAGCTTGCACCATGTGACAAACCACACACACTAACATTCACCTACTCACACAAACCCACACCTAAACATACACTTAAACTGAAACACACACACACACACAGTATTTTCCTGACCGACCTGGCTTTAAGATCTAAATGCATTAGTATTTGTTCTAGGCATGCAATGTTGCAAGCATTTATCACCGCTCTTGCAATAGGCTTTGCATTAAAATAATTTGTTAATCCATTAATTGGTATGGAGAAGCATTTTGAGGATGCTAGCTGTGCACAGCATGTCTTCCAAAGATGCATGTAAATCATATAAAGTGAGTCTTTGTGTCAGTCTGACATTGGGCCTTTCACTCTGCAGACGCTACAGGCTGTCTGGAGGAGCCGATGGCGAATCACTGTATTATTTTCCCTGAAGTGTGTTATTTCCCTGTCATGCCCTGATGGCAACTTGCCAACAATGTGACAGAATAAGATCATCCCAAGGCATGGGCTTGTCGGAGAGCTAGGAGTGGAAGAGGGAAAAAAAATCTACAATCCACCAACATAGGCTAAAAAAAAAGTCAGATATTTGGGTTGGAGTGGAATTTGACCCTTGTCTGTCCTTTATATGTGTTGTTGCATTTGTATGTGTTTGTCAGTCTTGTCATGAAAGAGAGAGATTCTATTTCAGCCTATGTTTTATGTAATATTGGCATTTATTTTGCCCTCGCTTGGAGTGGCAGCTGGATCTGCTGTCATCAAATGCTGATCAAAGTTTCGATTTTGACCTCATTTGTGTTGGTGTCACTGGTGTTTTTCTTCTGCTCAGGCTCAGAGGAACGTCGGACGGATGTGTTCTTTCAACGACTGAGTTCCTCCTCTTCTGTTATCGTAACCTCCCCCATACCAGCCAGAGACACATTGTAATTGTTCCATATAGCCGCACAACACACCAACTTCTCTTGTCAAATACTGTAGGAGATTTGGAGATGGGAGGAGGGGGAAAAGAAAATCCAGCATTGAGATGCAAGTTTAATTAAGATAATTATCTCACCAATTAAACACAAACTCCTTTGCTCCAAATTACCTGTCCTTTAACTTGTGCTGCGCAACCGTAAAAAGACCTTCTTTGTGGAATGCTCAGGGCCATAAATTCTTTGTGCTCCCCTGAAAGGTCTGATAACCCATTCACAAACAACCACTAAAGCATTTGATAGGCTAATGGGGAATAGTGTTCGCTGTGCACCTTTGTAATTGGCCGTCATAAATCTGGTGGAGGTGACAGCGAAGAACAAAAAGCTGGTTTTGTCCTCGTGTCTGAGCCGGCCCCAATCCCATATATCCTCTACCGCACAATAGGCCCAACTGAATGGCCTCATATATATGTTACAATCGAGAGATGCATCGTCATTGGACTCTGCACATTGATTGGCCTATAGGCTGCTCCCAGCACCTCAACCAGGAAATGGTGAGCACGGCGAGAGCCCCCCACCCACCCTCCCCTGGTGTAACGTAGGGGCCGAGTCTTATCTAGATCGCCAGTGAGGCTGATGCTGTCAGCAGCCATTAACCCTGGCTTTGTTGCCCACCCCGGCTCTGGTGAGGTGATTAGCATGAAGACCTCCAAGATATAATCATGGGCTGTGGCCCCCATGGAAACAAAGCAGAGCTGTGCCATTGCTATTCATGTGAATAAAAAAAAAAAGCACTTTCAATTAAACTAAGCATTGAGTTTACTAACCAGTTTGACTAACTAGCCGTTTGCTGTCACGGTCACGGGTACAGAAACACACTGTTGTGTTAGGAGACCTGGTTTCACAAGCGCACAGACAGACACTCTGAAACACACTAAAGCACACACACGTACACACATGTACACTTGAGAAGTGTCACTGGGAGTAGGAACCCATAAGCTGTACCAATATTTGTGTTGCCACCGTCGCGTAGCAGAGCGGGTCCTTCAGGTGCTGAGCTCTGTGGTGCTGGTGAGGAGGAGGAACAGCACTCGTGTGGAGAGGGACATGCCCTGTTATCACCCCACCTGAGTCAGGGATCAATAGTAGTTAGTGTGGAGTTTGATAATTGCAGCTGTTAAACAAGAGAGCTTCTCTATTTGAAGACTCTTATCGGTTTGGTGGCCTGTCATTAGCACAGGACCAGGGGCTGGACGTTTGTGTGTGGGCGTGAGTGTATGTGTTTATGTGTGTTCGGGATTAAAACATTCAGTGTGTGCTTTGTTTTCTTCTTCCTGCCCTGAAGGGATACCTCGCTATATGAAACAGGGAATCTTCTTACTATATTTTTCTGAGCCCCACTTGATTGTTGTCCTAGTCTCCTCCCTAGGCTGGCTGGACAGGCCCTGCTGCACTTCCAGGGGGTGGCCAAAACACAGCCTGTTTCTGTTGTCTATTGTCAGCGTCTTGCTCAGTGTCCTACTCATGAGTCCTAGTTGGAGGATTTGAGATGAGTTGTCAGACATAGAAAGGAGATGACAATGTTTGAGGATTACAGTTGTGAAAAGGTCTGTTTTTATTAGTATTCCACCCATGGCTGTTTTTTTTTTGTTCAATTGAATTTGGATTAAGCTCGGATAAAGTGTGTGTGTGTGCATGCATGTGTGTGTGTCTCTGTGTGTGCTAGTGTGTGTGTGTGTGTGTGCAAATGTGTGTGTTTGTGTCACAGAGTAGAGCAGGCTGATGGCTTGCAGCAACGCTTTTCAACAAGTCAGTTCATCTTGTTGGAAATTGTTGGTCCTTACAGAATTCAGTGTGCTCCATGGACTGCGTAAAACATGTCTTAGAGTGCACTATATAATCATAATGTATTCATTTACCATCCCTGCAGTATGTAGTATACAATTTCTGAAACTCTTCCTTTCTCTAATCATAGCCTGCCACTGTTCAAATACACGTTTCTGATGTTTTTTAAAGACATGTATTTGTGTATGTGTGTGTGTGTGTGTATGTGTGTATGTGCATGTGTCTTGTGATACATGTGCATCTGTGTTTGTGCACAATATGTGTGTGTGTGTTGTCAAGAATGCAGATGTAGAGGGCACATTTGTGTTTAAATAGGGAATTGACAAATTAGGCATCCTTGTCTCATGGCCTCTCGGAGGATACGGGGTGAATATGATTTTGATTGGCAGGATCTCCAACCAGACCAAAAATAGTGTCAGCTGTCTCTCCAAAATCCCATTAGGGGGCATTAGGGTGCGTGTGTGTATGTGTGTGTGTGTCTGTGTGTTTGTGTTCGAGAGGCTTTGGGGGGTTCACTTTTCATACGATCCTAGATTGTGAAGAGAGACCGTGCAAGACCGTTCATATCCCACAATAAGACAGGAAGTCACACACACACAGCCCTGCGTACACATCCTCCCAGTCTCTCTCAGGTGAACTGCCAAATATATCACATGCGGCCCAGATTTTGTCTTGTTTGCTTTCTCCAATTCCCTCCTTCCCTCCCTCCCTTCCCCTCTCTCTCACTCTCTCTTTCTCTCTCTGCCATTCAGGGACGCCAATTAAACAGGGAACAGACAAACCCAGCCACTGCTGCCTTTGCAAGTATTACTTATCATATTAATTAAAATCTGGTGACACAATGACGCGGAGCAGCTGTGGGGGAAAGCGAGGGAAATTAACAAACGTTTGATTTGTTGTGTTGCTAATGTGACACTTATTATACAGGTCAGGCTAAGACAAAGCCGGGGCCCAGATATGCTAATGGCTCTGTGAAGGCTCAGGCAGTTGCACAAACAGAAGGCCCATGGCTGCATATCTTCCTTTCACCACCCTCCTCAACGCAAAGACCTGTTGGAAAACGGCTCTGATGTGTCTGATGTGAAAATACGCTTTTATTTATGGTAGGAGCAACATTTTAAGGGGGAGCGAGATGGATATCTGCTTTATCTGTCCCTTGTGCTTTTTACAGTCAAATCTGTTTATACCTATTTCCGATGACAGTTGTATTTATGTGGTTTTAAGTGTGAGGAAAAAGAGAGAAAAAAAAGAGTGAGAAAAAGAGGATGAAAGATGAGGAGGAGAAAGGGAGAGAGTGTTTAGGAGAAAAGCATTTGAAAGTCTATAGTTTGGTATTGATCATCATTTGGGTGAAAGTAGACAGGGAGAGTGAGACAGAGCAAAGAGAGAGAGAGAGAGAGAGAGAGAGAGAGAGAGAGAGAGAGAGAGAGAGAGCAAATCAGATTGGGAGAAAGAAAAATAAAGTAGAAGATGGACAAAGAGATGAGAAAGAAAGACAGACAGAGACAGAGTTGCCACCAATGCCTTCTCTCTCACCTTAGATCCCCTGACCTCCAGCGCTGGTTGGGGTGAGGGGAATCCACCCTTTGGTTTGACGGGCTCTCTGACAGCACAGCGTTTATGTAAATGTGCTCTGGCCCTGTGTGTGACTGTGGAATAAGGTTGGTAGGTGGGGGGTGCCAAGTAACCACCACGACACTCACCCTGACGTCTGCGAGCTAAAGGCCAGGAGACAAAGAGGCTTTGGATACGGGGTCTGGTAACACTGAGGTCAGCGGCGAGGTGATTGAATTTGATAATTTCCTGCAAAGGGAAGATTGTGTCTCCGGTCTTGCCATCCCACCTTGACCAAGGGTCAGAGACACAAAAGGGAACAAAGGTCAAAGTGTGTGTGTGTGTGTGTGTGTGTGTGTGTGTGTGTGTATGTATGTATGTATGTATGTATGGATGTATGTATGGATGTATGTACAGTACCAGTCAAAAGTGTGTCCAAACCTTTGACTGGTACTCTATGTATCTATGCAACATTCACACTGTCTCCTCTCTGTCTTTGGTGTGTTATATATACAGTATATTTTTAGTTTTCTTCCTTCATGTCAATGAGGGGTGTTCAGGCAGCTTACAGAATCAGCCACACCACCACTCTGTACAATGACAATGAAGTAGTGACCGTTTGACACCATTTGACACTGATTCTATGATCCGAGTTCCAGGTAAGTACGGTAGAATGGTTGTATAGGCAGCGCTGGATACATCCACCACCTCTTCTACACACACCCCCACCTGGTCACAAACATGTTGGATAGGTCACCTGTGTGATGTCATAATGACTGGCCACGATGGGGTGAGGTAAAGGATGGAGGCAGGACAAGAGAAAGAGGTGGGCTGGTGGAGAGAGAGTGGTTGAAGAAGAGACGGAGATGAGTGGAGCTGGAGGGGGAGCGGGAGGGGATGGATGAATGAGAAGATAGAGAGGAGGCAGGGCAGGGAGCAGGGGTGAGTGGTCGTGAATGACACAAGCTGTGATTACAGGTCTATTAGGGAGGGCCATGCATGTGTAAGTGGAACTGGGTGTGGGTTGTGTGTGTGTCGGGCATGTGTGTGTGTGTGTGTGTATTGCATGCATGTATACACAGATGTAAAGCAATGCTGTGCATAAAACAACAACAGAGAATAATCGAGAAAAAGGTTTGGTTGTTTTGTGTCTTGCTGGTTGTTGACCCTGTATTTTCAGGGTCCAGAAAAAAGCTGTACTTGACTCTCTGTAAATCAGACATTGCCTAAACAATCCTGTTGTGGCTGTTGGTGCATTGTGTCGACCCACTCTCTGGGAAAACTGTCTTCTTTCTTTCACTGATGCTTTGGGCTGCCCAAGAGTGCTTGGATCCAAGAAGTTGTGCAATGTAACTGCCAGCACTTACACACACACACACACACACACACACACACACTCACACACACAAAATGTAGTTTCTTCTAACAGGAGAGCCTTTGCGAGCCTGTGTGTGTGTCCACAGAAGTGTGGGTATTTATGTGTGTGCATGTGTCTGCATGTGTGTGCATGTGTGTGCATGTGTGCTGGGCCAGAGCTAAGCAGCAGCAGATGATAAATGACTTGAGGATGGATCATATTCATTAGGCTGTGAGTGAGTCACATTTAACCTGCATTACAGGAATCAATTATGAGCCTATCAGCGGGCCCGGAGCCTGGGGGGGCGGGCCCTCACTCCTCCATCAGGGAGCCAGGGAACACTGAGGGCTTTTCAATTAGAGAGGAGCGCTCAATCCCCCTGGGCCTTCTCTCTCTCTCTCTCTGTCTCTCTGGACATATGGTCAGGGCATGATGTCTTCATACCCCATCATTGTGTGCTTGTGCTTGTGTGTTTGTGTGTCTGTCTGTGTGTGTGCGCTTCTGTGCGTTTGTGTCTGTGTGTGTGTGAGCTGTGAGTGCAGCAGTCCCCGGCCATCTGGTGCCAGTGCCTTGTTTACTCTGTAACAGCTCAATATTTACCCAGCCTCCCAGCCTCCCAGCCTCCCAGCCTCCCAGCCTCCCTGCCTCCCAGCCTCCCAGCCTCCCAGCCTCCCAGCCTCCCAGCCTCCCAGCCTCCCCCCTGTGTGTGTGTATGTGTGTCTTTTTGGGTGTGGTTGGCACTGTGCCAGGGCATGTGAATGGGGCTAAGTATGTTCGAGTGTGTGTGTGTGTGTGTGTATGTGGGGGGGGGGGGGGGGGGGCATTTTGAAGGTGTGTTTCATCAGGCTAATTAATTTACAAGCACCTGTTTAATCACTGACAGAGAGCTGCATGAGGTGTACTGACTCCTCCCCCCCCAACACATACACACACACACTGGGGGCTCACATGGTACCTAAACAATGCATCTGTACAACAAACATACAGATCTCAGTCTCTCGTTCTCTGTCTCTCTGTCCATCTATCTTGTTGGAACACTTACTCTCTCTTTCTCTGTTCTCCAGCCGTCGGGTGCGTGGTAGTGCGTGGTAGTGTGTGGTAGTGCGTGGTAGTGCGTGGTAGTGAGTGGTAGTGTGTGGTAGTGTGTGGTAGTGTGTGGTAGTGCGTGGTAGTGTGTGGTAGTGCGTGGTAGTGCGTGGTAGTGCGTGGTAGTGCGTGGTAGTGAGTGGTAGTACGTGGTAATGCGTGTTAGAGTGTGGTAGTGTGTGGTAGTGTCTGGTAGTGCGTGGTAGTGTGTGGTAGTGTGTGGTAGTGTGTGGTAGTGTCTGGTAGTGCGTGGTAGTGCGTGGTAGTGTGTGGTAGTGTGTGGTAGTGTGTGGTAGTGCGTGGTAGTGCGTGGTAGTGCGTGGTAGTGTGTGGTAGTGTGTGGTAGTGCGTGGTAGTGCGTGGTAGTGTGTGGTAGCAGAACCAGGCCTAGGCTGCACCACGCCATGGAGCGGCCAACAAAGGGTGTAATTTTTCCTCTGCTTGGGAACCTGGTGGAGACTGGGAGGCCTGTGTTGACCAGTTCCAATCTGCTTACAATGGGAAAAACGGATGTGGGTTCCTACGCTAATTCCTTTCCTAGATGCGGGTGTGAGTGTGCCTGTGTTTGAGCAGTAATTGCACTAATCCATCATAGCTCATGTATTCTCCATATACTGTAAATCGACCTCAGTTATAGTCACTCCACCGGGTCTATGCTCCACTGCAAGGATATGTGTCCATCTTTGAGTTATCCATGTCATTGGCAGGTACAATATAGATAATAGACAATATGGCTGCAGCAAGGGCTGGCCAGAGGCTGGCCAGTGATGGATCCTATGAAATCCTCTCCTCTCTTCTGCTCTCCATCTGTCTCTGATCTTCTCCCGACATATAGGGAATCAAAGGTGCTGAAGGAGCTTTTGAGATGGCATCTATCTCTATCTCCTGAAACCCCTTCATCTTCAAACAGAAGTGTGTGCAGGAGAAAGCCCTAGTCTGGGACAACAGTGATTTCCGAGTTTCCTCTTTTCTCCCCCTCTCTCCGTCTCCACCTTTCTTCATCTGTTTCCCTCTCTTCTTTCTCCCACCTCCCACCTCCAGCCAGGCCGTGCTCATTGGCAAAGTGTCTGTAGAGAAGAATGTCCGTGCCCGTGCGCCCGTGTGAGAAATGGCCCCTCTTTCACAGGCTGAGACGTAGACACACTGCCCTGCAATCCAACAAAGAGCGCGGGGTCTCAAATGATTGTTTTAGGGTCAGTTAATCACCCTCAGCTGGGAGAATAGGGAGATGGAGGAGAGGACTCGTGAGTACTAAGAGATACAGTTGACGTCGGCCATGGATTTACGTGACAGGATCCGGCAACGAGCGAGAAGGCACTATCGTCCATATTAGCACCCAGTGCTGAAACTATTCAGGTCACAATCTCCTGTCATGCTGGAATGTAAATTGTCTTTTTGAAAGCACAAGGGCAGCAGTTCAGAATGGCGGCCAGTGGTGCATGGTCAGCCTGTGGGTGTCACCGGCGCGGGCCGGCTGCCTGGTGCGTGCCACACTCGGCCTGGCGTTCCCGGCAGCTGTCGTCCCTTGTTGACTCAGGGACGAGAGGAACGCTCTGCTCTCTCCCCCTGTCCATCCATCCCTCCATCTCCCTGCTTGTTTACTTTCTACTACTGTATGAGCACCTGTCTGGCAGGGATGGAGGGAGGGAGGGTCTGTTTGCTGACAAGTTCTGCTGCTCAAGCACCTGGCTGGTGATGCAGAGTGAAGAACGAGACAGGAGAAAGAGAGAGAAGCCGAGACAGGAGAAAGGGAGATGGTTTGCTTCTTTCTTTCAGTCTACGTAAATCCAGTCCCTTACACATCGTACTGATTCGTCTCCAGAAGATTTCACTTTTGTGACCTCCCGTCTTGTATCGGGTTTGAGTTGTGTGTACATAAGTGTGTGTACGTGTGTACAGTATATGTGTCATTTTGTCCACACATTTGGACGTGCATGTGTTGTGTACACAAATTGCATGTGCGTATGTGTGGGATATCTGTTTGTGACGGACAGGGGGTCTGTTTGGGAAGTCACCCCTATCACAAGCAGCTGTTCACCCCGGACCAGGGCCTAGACATATCCAAACACTCACAGAGTGACAACCAGGAATTATCCCAGATAGATTTTGTTCTCTTTCTCTACGCCCACATAATTGATGTTGAAAAGTGTCTGTTTACCGATTGGCTTGTGGATGATTGGCTTTTTAGTCGACCTGCCAGGTAGAAGTATTTTTATTTTGTATTTTTGTTAATATTTTCATCAGTGAATTGACTATTAGTATCTTTAAGATTTAGTTGAAGAAAAATACAATTTTCATTTCAAGTACAACACATTTTGTTTATAGTCATAGAACATTACATGATTTGGTCCCAAACCCAAAAAAGTTAAAATGTGTAAATACACTACCGAAGTGAGTAAGAAAATGATGCTGGATTGGCTCACATGAAGACAACCCCAGTCTTCCCCCAGCCCCCCCTGTATCGGAGGGCTTGTTTGTGGGCACGGTAGAACACATGGCCCAGTGACAATTACATCTAATCCTAAACAATTCACAGGCTCACAGTGGCGGAGTGCGCTATGCATCCCTGACTCTATTTATACTCCAGTGGTCTCTGCCAGGGGATTTTGGAATGGCAGTGAGCGGAGTAAGGAGCTAAAGCCTTGAAAATCCCCTAGAATGTTCTAGCCCCCCCCCCCCCCTCATACCTTTCCTCTGCCCCCCGTTACAATCAGCACCCCCTCTCACAATGCCACCAATCACCTCATGTTTGGTTTAAGGTTGCTAAGGGGGGGAAGATCTACTGTACCCTACAACTAGACAGGTATGTCTCTCAAGCAAATTCACACTTTCACACCTCCTAAAAATCTCAAGGGGTTTATCCTAGTGAAAAAAACTTGAACCATCACTTTATCATACTAAAACAGTTGTTTTTCTTTCACGCACAAACAAACAAATATATGTTTACTGTCTGAAGGTGAATTTGAAATGTAATGTTTGTATGTGTGTGAGAGAGACAGAGACAGCGAGTCTGTGACTGTGTGAACAATATTTCCAACAGCAATCTCATATGGTCGCGGACAACAGAAGTGACATGTATAAATGGGATGGTTAACCGAGGGCCAGCCACAGCATTCATCTGTAATGGTTGTATTGTCCTGTGAGGCCTGCTACCAGACAATCCCTGCAACCTCACACTCCCCTGACAGAACCCCCTCCCCTCCCCTTTCCTAAAGGCTGCTGGGATTCTGAATGGCCCCGCTAACTGCTTTTTAATAGACTGGTTTGCATGTGAACTCACTGGGTAGGGGTGAGGTCTCGTGGGAGATGCTGAAAGAAAGAAAGAGAGATGGTATGTTTGTGTCATGGGAGGGGGTTGTAAAACTAAAACTAACTGGGTGGCCGAAATGGTGGTGGGGTGGGGTGGGGTTAAATTATGGAATTCTTCCATTCTCTCATGAACCATGAATACCAGAGTTAGGAAAAACAAACTGGTCCTGTTTGAGAGTCTGGTCCATTGTTCTCTCTGCATTACAAATATGATCAGAACCTAAATATTGGGTTCTTTGTATCCACTGGTAACCGGGAGAGTTGAATGGTCGTACACAAGAAGAAATTGTATCCATGTGTGCCTTTGTGCACCTTAAAAGGAGAGGTGAGAGGAGAGCAGGTCGACTGTGAATGGGTGCCAACGATAGCGTAGTCTTGGGGAAATTACCCATCACGGCCACAACGCACTATTATCGCCCTGCAATTCCACAGGCCGTGGGTTGCCAGGTTTGGGGGATTGACACCGGTACGGCGTGTGCAGGGGCCAGGTTCTTCTCCCAGCTGGGGGAGAATGAAGACGTTCATTAAATACAAGCGGGATTAGCACAGCTTAAATCATTATTATGGTAATACCCAGGCTGGAGGGACCTAGATAAATGGAGACTCACCTTATCAAAACAAACAGCTTTAAGTGCAGGTCCTTCTGTGAGAAAACTGCAGACTACAGCCTGGCTGCTGCTCAGTGTATGGCTGTCCCACCCCCCCCTTCTCACCAAGCCCCAGACAGAGCACACCCTGCCGCTCTTCCTGTCATGGATGCCCTGCCCCTTCTCACCTGGTCCTCACCTTTCTTTCGCTCTCTATTTCTCTCTCTATTTCTCTCTCTATTTCTCTCTCTCTCTATTTCTCTCTCTATTTCTCTCTCTATTTCTCTCTCTCTCTATTTCTCTCTCTATTTCTCTCTCTATTTCTCTCTCTATTTCTCTCTCTATTTCTCTCTCTATTTCTCTCTCTATTTCTCTTTCTCTCTCTCTCTCTCTCTCTCTCTCTCTCTCTCTCTCTCTTTCTCTCTCTCTCTCTCTCTCTCTCTCTCTCTCTCTCTCTCTCTCTCTCTCTCTCTCTCTCTCTCTCTCTCTCTCTCTCTTCTCCCTCTCTCTTCTCTCTCTATTTCTCTCTCTCTCTCTTTTCTCTATTTCTGTCTCGCTCTCTCTTTCTCTGTCTTTCTCTCTCTCGTTCTTTGTGTCTCTGTCCCTAGCTTGTTTTATAAGACTTGTAAGGGATTGGTGGGTCAATGCAGTTGTCAGTGTGATCCATCAGGAGAGATTAGGAGATTGAAGAGGAGGAGGAGGAGGTATCGTGGCTCTGAGCAGGAGAACAGGAAGGGCGCTGCAGTGTAGGAGGAGGTGTTGTATCCATCTCCAGAGGCCTCAGGGGCACAACGGCGTACCTCCTCTTCCTCTCGTCATCCTCCACTCAGTCCGCTGTGGACGGAGGAGACACGGAGCCTCTCTGTTTTCGCTCTCGTCCTCGTGGCGTGTTTGGTTCCCCCTCGCCCTGGAGCAGCTTGCTGGTTCAGCTATGAGATCTTGACCCATCACCACCCAAGGTCCAGCTCACATGTATCCTGTTTGGGATGTGCTGTTCCGTAATAAACATGCACATTCACAACACCAACAGGATCTCTCTCTTTAGCTCCGAAAAGACAGTTGGCTCGCTTTACATTTACATTTAGTCATTTAGCAGACGCTCTTATCCAGACGAACCGGCAACCTTCTGATTAATAACCCTATTCCCTAACCGCTCAGCCATCTGACTCCCATAAAGAGAGCATAAAGAGAGCTTTCCGACTAAACATTTTTTCACAATGTTATATTAGGGCCCTAAATATGTGTAGTTGTCCGACCACGTCCCTATGATGTCGTCCCTCTTTTTTCCCTATCCCTCATGCCAGCCTCGCACTGGCCCTGGTTAACTGTCCCCGGGTTACAGTGACTGCATCCAAAGTACATTTACATCCTCGTTTTTGGACTGACACATGGCTACAACTGCCAGCTGTTTGTATGACACAATTACACAGAGACCACTCTGTAGACTCACACACACACACACACACACACACACACACACACACACACACACACACACACACATGCTTACACTTGCACACACAGGCATACCTCTGGCACAGTGACAGAGCGATAACTCCCAACTTTGTTTTGACACTTTTCATTAAACGGCGTAGAGGGAACACCTGTAAGGTAGGAGGAACAATACGCCAGGGGCCTTTAAAGAGATTGATTTTCTACACTAAAAAGGGCCCCTTTGTCTAAAACCCACGGCCGCTTTGTTATGCTAAAGCGAGATGGAAGATTTCCAATTCAATTTCACCTGAGCGCTGGTCAGCCCGGCGTTCCTCGCCAGAGGAACGCCGGGCACAGCAGCACGGGGAGGAGCCCCGGAGTCCCCAGAGCCCCGCTTCCTGTCTTCTAAACCGCAATTTAGCCACGGCGGAGGACGGAAGAGAAACTGACAGGCGGGAAAGGGCCACTATCCCTCTCTCTGTCTTTCTCTCCTTTGCTTTCTTGTCATGATATTAGAAAACCGTTGCATTCAGCCCGGGATTGAGAGAGGGGGAGAGACAGAGCGAGAGTCGGAAAGTGAAAAAGAAAGGTAGACGGGGAGAGAGGAGGAAAAAGAAAAATGGAGAGCCTCTGTAATAACATAGCTCAGGGAAAAAAAGAGAAGTCGTTCTGTTAACTCTGTGATGGATGTGCCCCCCTGTCACTACGCGAGCTGGAGCAGAGTCACCCATTGAAGTCAGTGTCGTAAGATGCAGCTGCAATAGTCAGAAAGGCTGAGGCTAAGCTTCCCAATACCAATTACACAGCAAACTGACAGTGTCTCAGTGCTCCAGGGTTCTCCAATCAGAAAACCCAGAGCCACTTGACAATCAGAGTAATGAGTTTGGAGAGGCCAGGTATTTTCATGTAAATCTCCATATTAACTTTGTCAAGCCCAGCGGGGGTGATTGATGGGTTACTTTGGTTTGGGGGTTTGTGTGTGAACAGATCTGCTGTTTTTATTGACCTGCAGAGTTTAATAGGACCATAGACTTGATTCAAATGTACATATACACTCGGACAGTCTCACACACACACACATAAACACACTTGGACAGTCACCGAATGCAGACACACACACACACACACACAAGCACAAAGAGCCCTGAACGCGATGCGTGTCGTCCGCCTCCTCAGTCTTCTCTGCTGGAATTTAACTCAGGTGCTGCATGTCTGCCCTTGGCATCCTCTCACAAAAGAGGCCCTGTTTCAGAGAGAAAGAGGAATGTGAAGTACCTGGCCCCGGCCTGTTTCCCTATCACTCCTCAACAGAGCCCTGCAGTTGTAATGCACTTAGTTTTCCCCATCATTCCTCTGTTTCTCTTTCATCAGCTTGATCCCTCGCTCCCTCCCTCTGCCAAATATCAGCATCCCAACGTTTGTCGCGGTGCCCGGAGAGACTTAAGGAACTGCAAGGGCAGAATTTGAATGGCGTCCACAAAGTCTTTCAAACTCATCCGGAATCGAGCGAGACAGTTTCTTTCTCTTTTTTTGGGGGGGTGATGGATTGAGTGAGTGGAAAAAATATATATTTACTTGGAGGCGGATGAAAAGGAAATTGTCACATCATCAAAAATGTGATGATATGGGGGGAGAGAAGAGGAGAGAGAGGGAAGTAGAGAGAGGGAGGGAGAGCGGGAGAGTAGGGGGAGGTGGGGGAGAGGGGGGGGCTTTCTGTGATTCCGGGTTTTAATGGAAGAGGAGGATTTGGGTGTTCTAATCGTCCCCCAAGGCTTCAGCGAGGATCCACATGCTGGGGGAAATCTGGGAACACAACCAGGGAGACTTGGGCTCCCTGGCAGGTGCACACTGACGGCAATGGAATCTGGAATCTGCACCAGGGGGAGGTTCCCTCTCCTAATTCCTGTGGATTAATCCAGCAGCAGAAGGGCGGAGGAGAAGGACAGAGCAGGGAGGCACAGGGAAACAAGGAAGGTGGGTGGGGGGGGGATGGGGGTGAAAAGTGGGAAAGGGTAGAGCAGAGAAAAGAAAGGGGTAAGGAGGAGCAGGGAGAGGGAGGTAAAAGAGGGGAGGAGCAAAAAGGTGCAGGAGGGTTTCAGGAAGCGTGAGGAGGGTTCGTCCCCTAGTTGCCACGGGGAGGCAGGGAGGTTTGACTGGAGGTGCATGGAACACTTGGGAGGAGTACAAGCATTCTGCTGGGTTGCCAGGATACGTGCAGAGCTTATTTACAGTACAGCAGGGCTTCTCCAACTTTTTCTAACTTCCGCCATTATAATCCCCACCTCTTTCTTAAAATATATATCCAATGGAAATTCTCCAACGCTGACTCCCAAACATGCATTTTATTGTACAGATTCCAGAGCATTTCATAATCTAATCCAGATGGTATAGGTTCTGACATAGCCAAACATCAGTATGAGGACAGTTTGATAATAACTTGTGTGGTATGGTTCTCCATGTGCTGGAAGATACAATAGTCACATAGTAGCGTGTTGTTTTGTTGGTTACAGTGGCTGTCAAGGACCTCACAATCATGATAAGTTTGGCCGCTTTGTTTTCAAGACAGAGGTTCGTAAATGTAAACTAGAGCAGAAAAACACAGTAGAATACAACGTGTGTTTTACAGTAATGTGTAATGTTCATGTCTTCTGTTTGTCTCAGTCTGAGCTCATGAGGGACCCAGTGACTGACAAACACGGCAACAACGTCAAAACCAAACCCTTCATCAGATTTGACGGTGCACAACATGATCTTGGCACTGTTTACCTCAGAGACGGGCCCGCTTTCATCCCTCGCTCCTCTTGTCTAATCTCGATATAAACACACAAAGCGCCTGCAAAAAAAGGAAAAAAGAGAAAAAAAAACAAACCCCGGCCCTTCTGTTTGTGACAGGCCGGCTAATAGGATTTAATAAGGTCCATTTGCATGTCAGGCTTTTTGATTTTCTGTAGGAAAAAAAGAAGGGATGAGAGAGAGAGAGAGATAGAGAGAGAGAGAGAGAGAGAGAGAGAGAGAGAGAGAGAGAGAGGGGGGGGGGTTTCTTAAATGCTAAATGCAGGCAGCATCAGCGCTTGCAGAGTTTCAGGACGGCTGTTTGGCGTCGGCGGAGCACTAATTACATTGGGCTGACCGTGTCTTCGCTGAGTGGTCTATAGAGACAGGCGGCGAGCATCCACTTAAGAGGATGCCGACCTCCTCAGCTCCAGAACCCCACACTCGCCTCTCTGTCCTTCACAGAAAGGAGAGGAGGGAGCGGCTTCTTTTTGTCTCCCCCGAGGCGAGAGAGCCTGTCGGGTTTCTGGTCTTCTGTCGTGACACAAGTCTTTCTATACATCCCCTCATTTCTCCTTAGTAACAGGTAGACGGCTAATAGGAAAGCTGAAGCAAAGTCCCAGGTACCCGAGCCACACTGCAGTTTCAAGGTCATTTCATTATGTGTTAGTCCAACGTGTAGAATGGAGCCCACTACAAAAGAAACAGTATCTTACACAACAGGACATGTTGTGATCTTTGTGAGGTCTCTCTTTTTCTCTTTCTCCTCCTAAGCTTTCTACCGGACCCAGAGAGTTGATGTGCCAGTCAGATGGGTCACAATGTCGTCTTACACAATGTCACCTGTTCATTTCAACCTATCCATGACTCTTTTAAGAGGTTTTGAAGACCATATATGTCTTGTGTGTCCCAGTATATTTGAATGTTTGTGTGCCTTGACTTCACCATGTTGACCCAATTAATTGTGAAACACATTTGCAGTCCGGATCAAACGATGCAGGTGGAAGTGAATGTTTCCACTCTGTGTGTTAATGTTTGTGTGAAACAGCATTGTTCACTAAAACTAAATAACACCCAGACAATAGACAAGCACAGGGCTGAAAACATCTTAGGGAAAATAATCTGTAACTGAAGTGAGCACAGACTAGATCGGCCTCTTTTTTTAAAGATTCGTAATCAATTTTTCATTAGAAATGTGCGGACAGAAATGCCATTCTCTTGTACAATAAAAACTTGGCTAAGACCTTCCATTACTATTGTCTAGTTTGTGCTTGTCTTATTGAAGCCATGATGACCTCTAATGGGATATAGTCAATTCAAATATTTAGTAATTAATGATGTTCAAATAGTCATTAGCTTACTAAATTATGTGAGTGCTAAAATCTAGAGAACATAATTACACAGCTGAGCAAACTATTCTAAAAGGAAGTCTTTGTGTGTGTGTGTGTGTGTGTGTGTGTGTGTGGTGACTCACACAGACTTACACTCACATCAGTCAAGATAGTACGTCCCAGGTCTTTTCAGGTTACGTCTGTAGGCACTGTGGTAGTCATGTACAAGCAAACCAGCCTGCCGGCAAACCAGCTAATCTCCCAGCCAGGTTTGCAACCTGTCCAACCTGTACATAACCCAGTCAGTTCTTTTAATTCCAGTGTATTTCAGATAACCTAGTCGGATTTCTGATTCCAATGTAATCAGGCCACAACTGTGGCTAGGCCAGGCAAATTAAGGCTAGGCTAGGCTAAGCTACGCTAACACAGCCAAGAGGCTAATCACTGGCAGCAGCAGTAGTGGTGGAGGAGGATGAGGATCAGTAATCCCCAGTACAAGCTCTCTCTCCCAGCCTCCATGGATCCCCGGCTGGAGAGGAGGCAGTTTATTGGCGTGTAATGGGATCAGGATGTGGTGTAGTCAATATCAGAGCAAACATCGCCCGCTAAAGTGGCTGATCCGGGGGGAGATGGGAGGACTAATCCCCTTACAACCCTGAGGAGACACTCTCACTCGCTCCCCTTCTCACTTTTTCTCTTGCTCTCTTTTTCCTTCTCTCTCTACCTTTCTTTCTCTTTCTCTTACTTTTACTCTTTTCTCACAGTCTTTTCCCTTCTTACATCTCTCCCTTCCCTCTCTCTCTTCCCTCCACGCTTGTCTTATTATCCATTCGATTCTTTGACTGATACTTAAGGAGGCACACACAGTGGAGTCACGTCCGAGTGGTGGAGAGAGGGAGAGAGAAAGAAAGAGAGATAGATAGAGAGAAATAAAGATTTAGAGAGAGAGAGAGGCGACCAGCTAAATATAAATATGTTGTGTGTCAGTATGTGTGTGTGTGTGTGCTTGGTTGACGAGAGATTAAACATGATAATCCTCCTCCTAAACCAACTGCCCCCCCCTCACACACACACAAACATACACACACACATACACACACACACCACCCCTGAGCTCCCCACTGCTTCAGCCCACTCTTCTCCTCACCCTCCAGGGGCTCTAATATGGACTTTGTCACCCTTGAGCTCTTCTTGAGTTGCCACTTCTGTGCTCAGTCACAGACTAAACATCCACGCCCAGGTCATGGCACCTCCTCTGCCTTTTTAGATTTGTAGATTTATTAGATGACTGTCCTCGCTAAGGATAAATGTTTTTGGTTTTCGACTGATTATAAATTATTAGGTTATTAAGGAAAATTCAGGACTCACATTGCCAGTCATTGCCAGAGTCATTTGGTGTGGTAGAGAGAGTGAGAGAGGGTGTAATAGAGAGAGTGAGAGAGGGTGTGGTAGAGAGAGTGAGAGAGGGTGTGGTAGAGAGAGTGAGAGAGGGTGTGGTAGAGAGAGTGAGAGAGGGTGTGGTAGAGAGAGTGAGAGAGGGTGTGGTAGAGAGAGTGAGAGAGGGTGTGGTAGAGAGAGTGAGAGAGGGTGTAAAAGAAAGAGTGAGAGAGTGAGAAAAACCTTCAAGGCCACATTACATGATCGATAATCATGACAAGGGCCTGTTTTCTGCTACCAATAACAGCAGTCCAACACAACCATCAACACAGTCTAAACTGTGTCATTTCGCATACGCCTTCATTTGAACATTTCCACTGCGATTATCTAGCTGAGCAGATGCATGTGAGCTATCATAACCATTAGGCTCCACACGACTCCTCTCTGTGTTTCCCCCCCACTGAGATCCAGTCAAGCTTTGTGTTTACCTCTCAGACAGGGTGGAGCTCCCCATCGCTCTGGACTTCTTTTGTACCACTGTAATTTGTTTACCTACCTCTCACGGGTTGTTTACCTCGCATATGCATGCAAAACACCTTGTAATACAGGCTGGCCGACCAGCCTCGCACAGCCCCGATGCTCGCATCATTTGTTGCCCTTTAGAAAACCTCCTTCAGAAAACAGTAGATCTCTCTCTCTCTCTCTCTCTCTCTTTCTCTCTCTCTCTCTCTCTCTCTCTCTCTCTCTCTACATTATTTCTCTCTCTCCTCTCTTTCAACCTCTTCCTTATTATCTGTTTAGAAAATGATCTTTGATTGCAGTATGTTGCCAGGAGCACCTTGAAACAGTCATAAAACATGCAGTTTGACCCACCAAATATGTGTGTGTGTTTGGCCAGATTGGGTGCATGTACACCAAAATCAATGGGTGAAAAGACTAACCTTTCAAAGAAAACTGTTGTAGAACTGTGAGCAGGCTCCCTGCCCCTCTCTCTCTCTCTCTCTCTCTCTCTCTCTCTCTCTCTCTCTCTCTCTTGCTCTCTCTCTCTCTCTCTCTCTCTCTCTCTCTCTCTCTCTCTCTCTCTCTCTCTCTCTCTCTCTCTCTCTCTCTCTCTCTCTCTCTCCCCAGGACTTAAACAGAGATGTCAGTGTTTAATGTGGCTCGTGATTAGTTTACCTTCCACTGATTGGAAATTAATTAAAGTGATGAAAAAGAATCCCGTAGAGGGACAGGCGCACGCTGGGAGCCGGCTCGCTCCCTCGAGAGGAGGAGGAGGAAAGAGACAGAATGAGGTGTGAGTGGAGGAGGGGGGGGGGGGGGCAGAGGGTCCAGAACGGTGGATTGAGGGGGAGGAGAATGTGGTGCCATACAGAGAAAAGTAAAAATAAAAACCGAAACACCTTTTCAAGCAGATGGTGGCAGAATGAGATAAAGGAGATAGAATTCAGTTACGTAATGCGAAGAAGGAGAGAACGAGAAAGAAACAAAGCAGGAAAGAGAGACAGACACAGGGACGGAGAAACAGAGGTAAAGAGAATCTCGTTTGAACTCTGTCAGAATGCAATCAGCTATTTGCCTTCTCATGCATCCTAATAAAATCAATAATAGGTTGGAGGTGTTTGTCTCATTAACAAGGACACTCTTATTTGTTCAGGCATAAGAACGAGCATTCAATTTGATTCACACCCTCCATACAGATCCTACAAGTGACCATTGAGACTGTATCAATCTCAATCTCCTTACATGTTTCCTCTCTTAACCTACAGAAGCCTCACAAGGCGTCAGCATTAATGCAGTTCATAAAATGGTACATTATACAGCCTGTGTATTTTATTTCAGTTGTATAGTAGACTGCAATTCAAAGCTGGAAAAAAGCATTCCGCAAATAATATGAATAAACTAAATGTAATGTTCATGTGAGACTGGTGACTGTGGTCAGGTACCAAACTTTTGACTGCATTACAGTAATAAATTCAATTTCCTCCCTACACTTCCT
This sequence comes from Hypomesus nipponensis, assembly GCF_054491055.1. Taxonomy (NCBI): domain Eukaryota; kingdom Metazoa; phylum Chordata; class Actinopteri; order Osmeriformes; family Osmeridae; genus Hypomesus; species Hypomesus nipponensis. Next base: position 6,919,859 of record NC_140372.1, read on the forward strand.
GCCCTGCTCATCTGCATCCCCTTACCAAGTGTCGGGAAACCAGTCGGGACCCTTCACAAGGCACAAAGTTCTACACATTTCTTGTCTTGAAGTAGCCTGGCGATTGATTGGGCCTCCAAAACTTTCTCCTCAACGGTCTTCCCCTTTTGAGATTTGGATTTGTGTGTGTGTGTGCATATGTGTGTAAAGGGGGTTGGGGGTGGGTTCAGTTGGGTGGGGGGGGGGGGAGTACTTGGGAGAGGTTTCCATGGCAATGAGGCCCTCAGAGTGCTTTCTAGAAACCTAATTGGTATGCGTCCTCCAGCCAGCCTTATTGTGGCCCTCCTAATCATAGGCTTGCGTCTGTAATAAGGGATGGTACTAGAAAAATGAACCGCCTAGGAGAATAAATCTTTCCCCTCTTTGTTTTCCCCTCCTCCTTCCCCTCTCGCTCGTCCCCCTCTCCCTGAGTAGACGGCCGGGTCACAGAGTCAGGGGCGGCTGTACGCCTGGGAGTGATTGACAGGTGACTGACAGGTTAGATTTAGGGCAGGGTGCCTGTGAGGAGGTAGGAGAATAGGTTGATGGTTGGTGAATAGAGGCTGCCTCCCCACTGCCTCCTGACTCGCTCCAGCTTCCAGCCTCACTCCTCAGCCCTTCTTTGTCATCCATGCCCACTGGCTCGCTCTTAAGTGTTTAAATTCTGCCTCCTTTTTCCATACCCCCAGTGTCAGACCATATTTCCAGGGTGCATTGTCTTATCGCTGTCCCATGCCAATGTCCAATCAGACTGTCTCATAGAAGTCATGGTTGTGATGGGGACCTGCACCAGTGTGTGCTTCTGTGCACGTGTCAGAGCGTGTTGTTAACATTTTGCCATGAGTTAACTCTACAATATTAACAGCTTTTAGATCAAATGTTTTGGGATGCGTTAGGGTGTTCTCTTTGTGAAGATTTTTTCTCAACAAAACTCCTTTCTCGATCTGAGCGACGACAGATTTACAGCCAAGGTTGCACCAGTGTACTTCGCACTTTTGTGGTTGAGATGCTGTTGTTGCACTGTATATTACTGTATTAGTATTGATCACTGTGCCTGGTGGCTGAGATGTAGTTACTTTGCAATGTGGCTAATAAATATAAATCATTTATTGACTCTGATTACCGAAACACTGAACTTGGTCTGCTGTTATATGTACTGTTTGTGTGTTGGTTTGAATAGGAAGCATTTGTAAAAAAAAAAAACTTTTATAAGTAAATTGAAAGTAACTCAAACAAGCAGTTTAGACTACTGTGAGTAAATACCCCAAATATCTCACAAATGGCCAGTTAGCAGAACTGATAGTGCCACTCAGTGCCCTGTGAGAAGCCTGGTCCCACTCCCAGACCATTGCCATTGTTTCCAGCTCTCCTCAGACCCCAAGTCTTCTACTAACCAGTCGCTCTAATGAGCACCCCCTCCCCTTCACCATCCTGGCGAGCATGTAAAAGACTAATTGACAAATGCTTTAAATAATTTCTAATTAGCACAAGTGCAGTAATAATTGGCGGGGTAATTTGAGCGGTAATTAGCGGTGGAGCAATGTGTGTGTGTGTGGGAGTAGCCTGGTGTGTGCGTGGGAGTAGCCGTGTGTGTGCTTGAATGAACCCTGCAGGGGTGCTGATGGAGCAGGGCCACTCGAGGGAAGGGGAAGGGGGAGGGGGGGGGGGTCCCGGTTGGGCAGAGAGGACAGACACTGCAGTCCTTTGTCCCCAGTGGTCCTCCGTTCCTGGGTGGCCCCTTACAGTGTTGCTGGGAGGGTGGGAGGGGGCTGCTGAGGAGGTAGAGGAGCAGAGGAGCAGAGGAGAGGGGAAAGGTGAGGTGGTCAGAAAGGGGTTTGCCTGCGTTGCAAAACCTGCTGTGAAAAAAAGGCTGTGGATTTTCCGCACCTGTTCTCCAAAACGGCAACTCCGAAACCAGTCATGTCCACCTGCAGAAGACAGGCTAGATTCCCCTCAGTGTATTCCAAGGTACTGAGCCACCTTCCGGGCTTCTCCTCAGCCTCATGGTGGTGGATGGGATTGCGTGGACACACGCACTGGAACAGCATATCTCAGTCGAATTCCAGCTTGTGTTTGTACTCTCCTCCCTAATCACAGGCATACTTAAAGTTGGTCTGTAATTGCTTGCTAATCATGTAGTGGATTAGCCAGTTTGAGAGTAATCAGATAGTAATAAGCTCTTCATTAGTCTCTTTTGCTAGGTCCTGCATTAGAAATTATCCTGGTGTGAGTGATTCCACTCTTTTTTTAATATTGTCTCTTGCATCCATCCTCACATATCTCCGCCTCCTGCCATTGCATTGTATGGCTTTATTTCAAAGTTTTGTGTATCTGTAAAGAGCTGATAGGATAATATTGAATGCTTCACAGGAAGGGACATGTTAACAATTAGGCAAAGGGTGTTTAGTAAAGTGAAATGTCATGTAATATTGAATGTCATTTTTTTCTCTTGATGACCAGTCAAAGCTGGACTGTAAACTTGAACTAGAGGAATTGAAGCGACGTGTGGTTAGACGCTTCAATGTTTTTCTCGCTGTCTGTGCCAAATGTTCCATTTAGTTGTCATCTTGCATCTAACACAATGTGATCTCTCTTTCTCTCTCTTCAGCCACATCCCATTGTAGAATGCTTGACACGCATTCTTTTAATGCTCGACTATACTGTCATTCTTTTGCTTCAACTCCCAATTTCATTTATATCTGAGAGGTCTTGAGCAGTTCTATTTTACCCCTTTCTGTTCTCCTGTGGGTCACAGCTAATAGCTTTGGCTCTCAGAGTCGAGCGACCTTTAATGGTGTGCATTGATTTTCAGACCAACTCCATTGTAACAGGACGTCTTAAAACACAGCTCATTTTTGTAACCGCTGAGCTTTAAAAGTCAGCAGTCCTCGTAATACTGCAGCCAAGTAGATAAACAGCATGTTTGCTCTGAAATATCAAAGTGTTTGCTATCAAAATCTAAGCTTCCTCACCTGATCCATTAGAGTGAATTTTTCAATGCCTAACTATTAGAAGTGCTCACAAATACCAGTGAAAGGATATTTAGGTAGGAATACGTTAGAAAGAGGTTTATGATGGTGTGGGGTGATGAATCGTAAAATAGGTTTGGGAAATGGTTGGCCGTGGAAGGACTTGGTCCAGCTACAAACGCGCTCTTTGATACCAGAGGAAGTACCTTCGAAAATATGCTGCCTCTGCAGAGACGAGCTTGACAAGACGCCCGTCTGGCCGCACCCTCGACTCCCCGCAGGAGAACGGCCCTGTCACGGCCCGTCTGTAAAGTATAGGAACACACATAAAGATACAGCCAGGGTCCCCTGGCCTTTCGTTGACATTTACAGCGGCTGGGCAAGGACATGCCCTTTTCTTTCTCTTCCCCATTTCTCCAAGCTAATCAGCTGGTTTGAAAGGGTGTCTGATAAGGCCTTTTGTTTGTCTTGACAATGTCCTGATGATACGGCCAGGGAAGATCACAGGCGAGGAGGCCCCCTCTTTCTAAAGCACAGGAGCCACCAGAGAGAACTCATTACTTTAGTGCATCTAGGTTAATTAGCTCAACACCCACCCCTCCACCCCACCTCCTATAAAAAGAATATCCTCTGGATTATAGAACAACATATCATCTGTGCTTCTCACTAAAATTGATAGCCTGATGTCATGTTACACTCTAAAGAATATTAGTTTTAAAGGCTGTACTCATAATATCCTTTGAATGACGTGATCACTTTCTGAACGTTATTTTATTCTTTGTGGTGCTTTAGATGACTTTTTATTTACCAAAACAGAACCAAGTGTCTGCTAAATGTCATACATATGACAGGACCAATCACAGGACTTCATCTCTATTACACTGTCTGGCCCTCGGTTGTCCTTTAAACAGCCCTCTGTAAACCATTTTCACCATCATTGATTGCCCCCCCCTTCCCCGTCCACACACACCATACACACAAACACACACACACACACACACTGTGCTTTTCATGTTGTTCTTTTGATCCATCTGCTCCTGGAGCTTGAGTCACATTTCTCTCTGTCATTTTTCTCTCTCTCCCCCTTTTTTTGTTGGGGATGAAAAAAAACTTCTAAGTTGTCGAGTTCGCCTGCAAGTGTGTGGCAAGATAGATAAAAGCAGACAGCACACGGCGACCAATAGCTTTCCGACTCAGTGTTTCCCGAGGTCTTTGATAGAGGCATGCTCTGTGGTGCCTTCGTTCTGCAGAGGAAGCAGGCCATGTGGATGCAACACAAAGAGGGCCTCCAGGTCTGGTGATGTGATATCTGGAATGAGTGTGAGATCACAGGAGACCTCTGAAGGATGGTCTTATCAAACATGTCCCTTCTCCCCCCCCCTCCCCCTCTACTCTCTCTCTCTCTCTCTCTCTCTCCCCTCTCTCTCTTGCGGTTCTGTTTTTATTTGTACTCTAATGCTGCTTGTACTTAATAACTAACAGTGAATACAATTGTGCATATGAATAAAACCGCAAACAAGCATAAGCAACTGTAACCCTATTCATTGTAAATGAATTGTGCATTACTGTAAACTAAGCACCCCTAATCTGAAATAAAAACTCTTCGAAAAGAAGAGTCAGCAAATAAGGAACAAGTCAAATATATTTTAGTCTATGAAACATCTATAGTCAGACATTTGGAGCATTTGGATTTTCAGTCATCTTTTTTGTGTGATGCACGATGGCCTGTAACACTAGTTCTATCTGACAGCAGAAGGTTTATCTGAGCCGGGTTTGTCTTCGTCCGAAGCGTCGGACATTCATACTTCCCTCGACAAGCTTTAGGTGGCAAGTCAGACAAGCTGCCCACAACCAGAATATACCAAATGTCCCTGGCAGATTTTCTCCATGGCACTAGCATGTGTGTATGTGTGTGTGGAGAGAGATTCTTCAAAAGGGAAGAACAAACGAGTGTAAACCTTTGGACAGTTTGTGTTTGAACTGAAGGCTCAGTCCCCCTGTAATCTGTAGTTGTAGTCGTTCTCAGTCCCTTTGTTAATGTTCCGTCAGTACCAGGGATCTGGAATCTCATCTCCGTTTGGGGGGGGGGGGAATGTATAAATTAAAAGTTTGATTGAAAATATTTCCAACTTTTACGACTTCTCTGACAGAGTGCTCAGTGAATGCATTAGAACTATTAGAGCAGGAGATGTACAGTAGTGTCTCATCCTTATTAAATGATGTGAAGATTGAGTTGTCAGTGTGTTGCAAGAGAGGGGGAGAAATGTCTCAATTTAAGGATAATGCCATCTCTATCCAAGTGGAGTACCAGCAAATGCAGCGGTATTTATTTTTTTCACCTCTGGAAAAAAATGTGAAGGCCAATTTTGTTGGAGAGATAGCCTACCCCTTCTTCAGATACATCAAGCTTCAAAGAGCAAAAAACGGTAATCTACTGTATTTAACCCTTCCCATAATGTATCAAAATGAGTGGAGGCATCACTTAAAGTAGTCTCATAGTAATTGTAGCACCAGAAATCTTAATAACATTACAGGTCTAGGTGGCTTTTAAAGTCCCTATCAGGCAATGAGTAATGCATTCTGAAATAGATCAGTTTCATCTTGGAATCCCCAAATGTATTGGCACCACATATAATAATTCACTTTAAATGGCTTGGTCTGACTTTTAACCTATGTAAATAGTACACTCTGAGATGACTTTAATGACTCGTAAGAGGGTGTAAATTGACATCGTATTACGCTCCTCCATCAGAGAGGAACAGGAGCTGGACCCAGAGATTGAACCACTCTGTATGATTGCCAACGCTCTGATTGGTCAGAGAACCAAGAGGCTGAACGGCTGGTGTGTGTGTCAAGCGTAAGTGTGGTTACTACAGTAGAACACTGCAGAATTTGAACCACAATGAATCATTGTATGAATGTGGTAACGTGTGTATTGCTGTCTGTTGGATTCACCTGTTTTCTGTCTTCTGGTACAGATCTGTTCACCAATTCATCCTGTCGGCAGTTGAGGGAATTGCATTGTCATTGCTGAGTTTACGCTGAAGAAATAATATCATGGCTCCTATACCGTCTTTATATGTTGCTACTAAATTTTGTTAAATTAGGTTTAGGACTTAAACCTCAGTGTTATGGTTAGTTTAAGGGCCAGGGTTATATAACAGAGCCTCTTCCACTGATAGGTTAGCCATAATATCAGTAAAAAAATTATGAGGAACTGGACATTTATTGATGATCAGTACTGAAATAATGATGGTAAGTACATAAATAGTATAGAACAAAACACCTATTTTCCTACAGTGTATTTTTCTGACCATTTACTTTTGCCTTAAGGTAAATGAATTGTCATGTAATCTGAAAGAAAGAGTCAAATTCAACAATGCTAGGGATGTTGCAGCAGATCTTCATTCTGGTCAACAGAACTATTATTTTACTAAACTAAAAAACTACTTTCAGAAAGATATTAGTTCTCTGTACAACAGCAACAATAATGTTATTGTCCATGTCCTTACTTTATCTTAAAAATATTACCAATATTGTAACAACTTTGAGAGCATTTCTTTGTTTTAGCCTAAGTATTTGACAACAAAACAAGCTTCAGACAAACAGCAATTGCATCATACAGCCTATTTACCGTTTTCTAATTATAACTAAATGTGTTTCTGTTGGCTCAAAGAATAATTGTAATTATCTCCGGCTCATAGTGATATTATTTTACATTCTATATGCCACAATACATGGCCAGCATTCACATTCCACTGAGTACACAGTGTAGGTGACGCTCCCCCCCAAAAAAATGTTTACTGCCCATTCTTTTAAAATAGAAAATATTATACTTTTTTTTAGCATAATTTATTTTTAATTGCTCCTTGTTGTGATAGTTGGATTCCATTGGATGTTGTTCAAATGAGGCATTTTAATGCCATTAGACAGTCAGTCACTGTTAATGTTCATTTCTCCATTGTTAATCTCTTAAAGAAGAATTACAAGCATTTTCCCTGTCAGTGTAGTAAGGAATTTTCAATCAAAATATTTGTTTGTCCACAAAAAATATTGGATGGCCTTTTCATGCAACAAGATTTTATTCATGACCGTTTAAACAGACCAGAGGATAATGAGGACCAAGCTATTTTGTTGCAGCCATTTGAATGCCAAAATAGCAATCATCCATAATCTACCTTGCATGGCATTTTAGTCATTAATTTGTATTTACTTCACAGTTTTCTTTTAGAAATGTGTTGGTGCCTTGTTAGTGACATTAAATTAAAGCTATTTACAAATTCAATTTGATCAATTAAATTAATTTATCAAATCAGCCATTGATCATGCTTTATCTGAAAAGGTTTATTGGAGCTATTAATGCCGTACTGATATTTTGGTGTGGTAATCAGAGAGAGAATGAGAATGAGGGAGAGAGAGTGAGAAGGAGAGAGAGAAAGCTGAGGGGAGAAACAGCATTGAGAAAAGAAGTCTTCTGTAATGTGGATACGAAGAGGGAGAATAGCTGTGAGCAGGAGAATAGCTTTGAGCAGAGGCGGGTGCAGATCTACGGTGGCGGCTCTCTCCCCGCTCGAGTGTCAGTGACATGGGGAGATTAACTACGAACAGCACTTACAGTGCAACGCCAGTAATTTAGGAAATTTTTATTGCCAGGTTTGTCTGCCCCTGAAATGACAACGCTACTGTCTTTGTGGTAGTCGTGTGTAATTTTGTTGTTTCCCACTCTGTGATTGAGCTGAAATAGCAGCAGCCTAGTCTCTCCCTCACACACACACACACATATTCTCCCTCACACACACACACATACATTCTCCCTCACACACAGACATACACACATGCACACACACTCACGCTCAGAGCGATTTGCAGCTGCTTCTGTAACACTCTTTATTTCCTTCTTTCCTTTTCATGGAGGGAGTACCACTGTTGCTGTTGAAAGAAACAAAAGATGAATGGCCTCTCTACATATGCTTGTTAAATGCATGGAAGGGTTGTAATTCTCTTGGCCAGAGTTACAAAAGTGATGTATTACACTCTGTAATATTCATTGAATCATATTATAAAAGATAAATTGAGATAATAATGTGGATTAGTTAGTAATAGATTTTTAACTAATACACTTGATAATTCTACTAAGTATTCTGCAAAGCCTTCTTAATAATATTTTTTTTTAAACAATGGAATGTTTCTTTGCTAGAAATGCATAATGTAGTACATTAGGCGGTGTCACCCAACTATTACAGTACGGGCCCTGCTCAAGGTTTTTAAAAGGCTGCAACAATAAAACCCTCCTATTTACCATGACGACTGGGGCTCTGTGTTCCTGGTTTCTCTGGTAACCAGAGCCTTTCTCTATTGGTTTAGCTATTGAACTCCACAGCATAGACAAAAGAAGGGCCTGTGCTGGTAATTTCTTATCAGCAAATCCCATTAAGCCTGTGGTTTTCACAGTAGCCCACACAAAAGTGAGAGGGAAATCATTCCCATCCAGACTCCCCACCCCACAGAGCTGGGGCCTCCTAATAAGGTTGCACCCAAGAACCCCCCCCCCCCCCCTTCAAGTTCTTCCTCACTCATAATCTCCATTTTACTGTACATTTAATACATGTCAGAAAATGTAATATCTAAAAACCAAACATGCTATTTATGAGTTTTTGTCCAAAAGAAAAATCTATGCAAGAACTGTGTAGGACTTCATTCACGTTGCTGGAGTTGTATTTAATCTATTAGGAATGTTTTAATGTTAATGTTGAATACAGTCATTTCAATTCATTTACTTCTTTCTTATACAAAGTATAAACTAAAACAATGAAAGATGGTTATTACTGTAACTGGAATTATAAACTCATCTAAACTCACAGTTTGAATGCACCTAATTATCTATCTTGTGTAGAGAATGTATTAGGTTACATTTGAATTTGTGTACATATATGCTTAGAATTTTAAATGATTTGTTCGTGACCGTTTCACACAAAGACAAGTTTGCTGAAGAGAATAATGTTTTGATAGGAGTTGGTGAATTAGGTACATCTCTTGTTAATTCCACTGGGTGTCACTCTCCTCTCTTGACCCGAATCAAAGCTTCTGATGCTCCCCTGCTGACTACGGTCTTACCATAACCCAAATTATATTTGAGATACAAGGCAGATAGACTTGAATATGACTGTACCAATTCAGCTTCAGCACACCCAATTTATTCAGTTAGGATTATTGTCCCTAAGCCATGAGCAAAGTTGTGTTGCATGCCACACAGGGTACCTGATTACATACCTGCATTAGCGTACAACTACTGGGACAAGTACATGTAAGGAGAAGATCATAATAACATAGAGTATGCTGGTAAAGTCGAACCTCATTCATTATTGTCTTTCCCCTTTCTTGGAGACAAATGAAACAAACCTTTCTAATTGATTGTCCAATCAGAGGAAGTAACTTGTCAAAAGAGGGTTAATATTAATGCCACCATCTCATTGTGTTTTCAATCGCATTTAAGATGACCCTTAACCCTGTCAAATACTGATTAAGACCATTTCACAATTCCAACATTTAAAAAATATATATTCTTGAGGTTTGCTTAATCATTCAAAGCATGCTTTTAGCTGTGCATTTTGTGGACACTTTACAGATATCAATTCCTGAGTGTTCTGTTTTCTTGTGACTCACTCCTCTACCAGCAGCAGGGGTGTAAATTGAAAACTTAGTGAAAGCAATGTGTAGGATTCTTTCCACGCACAAATCCAAGCAAAGCAACAGATATCTGCAACATTGTTACTGTGAACTCAGGCACTGACTGGCAATGACAGACAACTGACTTGCACTTTCTATATACTTTTGTGTCATAGAGGCCTTTGCGCACACACAGAAACACACGCAGCACTACCTCCACAAGTGCATGACGATTAGTGCCATGAGGGCTCCATTTACTTCTGGAAAAAAAATCTGCTTTTCCAGGCAAATTGAGACGTATAGGAGTTTCACCATCCAGAATGAATGACTGGGGAAGAATAAGGGCTGTGGTTCAGACCTGTGTATCAGTCCTGACAGCCTTCTGGAGGGGAGTTGACAGAGGCTTGTAATCACTCCACAGTCAACATCCAACAGCAGTTATTGATCCAGAGGCTCTATAATCCCCTTCACATAACACAAGCAATTTCATGTAATACCTATAATAACGCCGCATTTAAACTCAAGTAGCCATCAAGGGGCTTTGTATCTGATTCAGAGGTGAGGGCTCTGTTCGAACATCAGAGCGAGTGCATCAGATGCCATAAAAACATACCCAGCACTTTCTTTGTGGCAATCTCATTTTCTTTTCATTTTGTGTAACCTATTCAAAAAGATTATTGTAACTCAAATGTCGAACAAATATCGGCTATCAAAGACCTGTGTTTGTGTGAATATGTTCTCTTTCTGCAAATTACTGGTTATATGAAACATACCTTTGACCAAGGATAGAACATAGATGCGAGTTCAAGCATGGCAACGCTGCACTTTGATGGACTCGATGTAGGCGTACATAGCTAACACACTTTAGCTATATTGTGCAACAAAAACGGTTTCTGTGTAATTTACCTCATTTTGTGCCATGTCATTTTAGAGCATTCTGAACATGAGATGAACAAGATCTATTGTTTGTATAAAAAAAATTATGTTTAAAGCAGTTAAAAGGGGTCTTGTCATATGTCTCGTTGCCAGTTCTAGCTATTCACAAAACTATCATCATAATATCATAATATCATAATCATCATTCATAATCATAATTTTTCTGATGAGTTTTCTGATACAGATGTGGTTTTGTCTAACAAGTTAGATTTAATTTATCGGAAGCGTTTAAAATTAACTGAAGTGAAGTGAGCACAACTGGCATAAAGCACACTATAGCAAATTACTTTTTCTCTGGTGCAAATGTATCGGTTGTCTGTTAACCTTAGTTGACTAGCTCAACATCCACTCTGGCAAGTCAATTCAACAGCATATCTATCTTAATCAATGTTGTTCCCTCATGGTAGCCTCATGTTTGTATACAGCACTTTCATGTTTGTTGTTTTATGAACCCCAATCGAAATTTCTGAATCGAGAATCGGACTCATAATTGTAGACTACTTCCCACCCAAAATATTGAAATATCAAATAGCTTGTGGTCAGATTTAAAAGGAAGACAATTGAATATTAAAAGGGGTATGACTCACTGTTCCTGTGTCTAAATGAAGACTTTTATCAAGAGATCCCCTGTCTTTTGAGTCTTTTAACCGATTTGAGCAAGTACTGCATTGACAATTTAAACCAATTATTTCAATGCAAAATACAGACATTTCTATTTTGGTGACATTACTTTATTCAATAAAAAAAAGCTTTCTGTGTGTATGCATGTGTGTTTGTGTTTGTAATGCTAGTCCAGAGTGCTAATACCAGCTAATAACAGCAGTGTCTGGCCCTGGCCTGTTCACCCATCTTCCCTCTCCAGTGCGGGACTGCCACAGGCCTTATCAAAGACACACAAGCCTTCTCATTATTACATAGTCCAGACTAGAGACTCCCATATATCATTGTCTCTGACTGGGGCGTCCTAATCACTCCAGCACTATCAGCCAGGGAGCAGAAGGCTGCAATCACGCTGACAGCAAAGGCTCATGGGAGATCAGATGGGGTTAAATGGTTCTGACAGCAACGATAATGATGAGTTGGCTATAAATTTAGATGAGATGATAACAGATGGTTGGGTGAATGGATGGGTTGATGGATGGAGGGCTGCATGGATGCCAGGGTGGATGGATAGATGGGAGGACAGACGGATGGATGGAGCGATTGAGGGAGGGATGGGATTGATGGATGTAAAGATGGACGGATGAAAGGATATTCAGGACTGACATGAATTGTTCCCTCAAACTTTAGGTACACTCATCTCTCTGGTGATCGCACATACAGTATGTTAAGAAAATGTCTGGCATTGAGGCGGAATGACACACAAACACACACTCACACAAACACACACTCACACAAACACACACTCACACAAACACATCCCTCTGTCTCCCCCTGAGTGAAAAGCTGTCACCAGAGCGCAGCAGGAATCTGATGGGTGGGGGGGACTAGTATTGGAAGTTGTGATAGTTGTGTGATGGTTGTGATGGTTGTCAGTGAAGGAGGAATGGGGGTAGAGTGGGCTGATGGTTGTCAGTGAAGGAGGAATGGGGGTAGAGTGGGCTGATGGTTGTCAGTGACGGTGGGTGGGTGGGGGGGGGCAGCGGAAGGGATGAGATAGGGGAGCGGGGGGTCTAATGTGTTAGCTAATCAGTCAGACTGAGATGGAAAACTACAGTTGCCATGAATAGCCCTCTGGTCGGGCCGGTGAATCTGGACAGGACATTTCCCCATTTCACCTTCCGTGTTATCACCAACGAGGAGGGGTACCCAGCCCATGACAGCTGCTTATCAGATCCTGTCAGGAAGAGTTTTTTTTTTACTTTTTTAATTCTGAAAGAGAAAAGATGGCAGATCTGTCTCCCTCATTGCTGATATCCATCTATATGTGACTCTTGAATCTCAACGGACTCTTTTTCTCTTATTGGTGGTGCTTGCTGGGTGGTGTGGAGGATTGGAAGGTAAAGTGGACGGGGCTACACCAGTGTGGAGTTTGAGCGAGTGTGTACTTGTGTGTGCATGTAATGTGTGTCTGAGTGCATGGTTGTGTGTGTGTGTGTGTGTGCATGCATATGTGTGTGTGAGTGTGTGTGCGTCAGAGCTCATCAGCCCGTGTTGAACGAGGACGTCCAGGCCCTATGCAAACACAGAATACCTCCTGCGCTGCCGTCCGCACCAGTTCCTCCCCCGGGGCCATGTCCGACAGCCCCGCCCCTGAGCGACCTAGACACGAAGCTCTTCTCTGATGTCTGTGTAAGGTAAACTGGTGTCAGCTTCACTAACGCTGAGCGCTTCAACAACAACAAAAAAAAACACAGCACCAGAGCACTATTAGCTCGTCCAAGAACGGTTTCTTCTCAGTGGTCACAAATCCTACTCAGATCCTAGTCGCTGAGAAACTTGGGTTCCACTTTCTCACAGAAAAATAAAGCATGATTAGAGAATTTGAATTCTCATGCATAGACACTTGACTTTGCATAGACTGTCTACCATGCATAGACAGTGTACCAAGCATGGACAGCTTATTGTGATTCGCAGTGGGTCCCTGTCTACCTCAGAATGAGGTCATTTCAGCCATTTCTCAATGGCTTTCACGAAGGCAATCCACCAAACCAGGCCCGTCCTATCTTCCACACGCACAGCCTGGTGGCTGTGCGCATCCTCATTCATTCTCCCCCTGTCCTACGGATGGGGGGTGGGTGGGCACTCTATTTTGTCCCTGTGAATAGAGCCACGTGTTTGGCAAGGCCATAATCACGCGCTCACAGGTTGCTCTTCTGGGGGACGTGGGGGGGGGGGGGGGGGCAAGGGAGCATAGACACTGGGAAAGGAGAGGCTGGGGGAGGCCTGGAGGGGGAGAGGCTTGGGGAGGCCTGGAGGGGCAGGGGGAGAGGCTGGCGGGGGCTTGGAGGGGGAGAGGCTGGGGGAGGCCTGGAGGGGGAAGGGAGAGGCTGGGGGAGGCCTGGAGGGGGAGAGGCTTGGGGAGGCCTGGAGGGGCAGGGGGAGAGGCTGGCGGGGGCTTGGAGGGGGAGAGGCTGGGGGAGGCCTGGAGGGGGAGGGGGAGGGGGAGGGGGAGAGGCTGCGGGAGGACTGGAGGGGCAGGGGGAGAGGCTGGGGGAGGCCTGTAGGGGGAGAGGCTGGGGGAGGCCTGGGGGGGAGGGGAGAGGCTGGGGGAGGCCTGGAGGGGGAGAGGCTGGGGGAGGCCTGGGGGGGGAGGGGAGAGGCTGGGGGAGGCCTGGGGGGAAGGGGAGAGGCTGGGGGAGGCCTGGAGGGGGAGAGGCTGGGGGAGGCCTGGGGGGGGAGGGGAGAGGCTGGGGGAGGCCTGGGGGGGAGGGGAGAGGCTGGGGGAGGCCTGGGGGGGAGGGGAAGAGGCTTGGGGAGGCCTGGAGGGGCAGGGGTAGAGGCTTGGGGAGGCCTGGAGGGGGAAGGGAGAGGCTGGGGGAGGCCTGGGGGGAGGGGAGAGGCTGGGGGAGGCCTGGAGGGGCAGGGGGAGAGGCTGGCGGGGGCCTGGAGGGGGAGAAGCTGGGAGAGGGAGTTGTTATGCATGTGTGTGTGACAGAGGGTGAGGGAGAGAGGCTGGGGGAGAGAGAGGACTGGAAGAGGCTCGGGGCTGGCGGAGGGGAGGGGGGGACACCCCCACCAGTGTGATTGTCACCTGCCGCCTGTGAAACGGGAAGCGGGGTAGAATTCAATGCAAAACCATGGTGCTCTGTACAATTAATGGATTCATTATTTTATTCTATTACTGGCCCCTCCAAACCCCCCAGAGAGGAGAGAAGGGTGAAGAATGGCAGCAAAGATCTGTAGTTCTGGTGGTTTCCAAACGGCTGTTTAAAAGCAGGGGGTCAAAGGGTCAGGAAACTTAATTATACCATAACTGCATAGAAACAGGCGAATGATAAAAAAAAAGAAAGAAAAAAGCCAGATAAAATAGCAGGAAATTACACTGCTGATGATATTGCAGAATGCTAATTTCCACCAGAGACCTACAATCAGGCCCTGCACCCCCAGTATATCCCATACCCCCACCAACCTCCACCCAAAAGGTGTCTGCTTAGGTCTTCTATGATAGTAATGATAGGTGTATTGTAGGCTGTTTGTCAAAGGAAATGGACGTCTAAATGTATTATAATGTAGAACACTATGAATATAGGCAGCATGTCATTGTATAAAATATTTGATATTATTTGATGTTTTATGCACTTTAATTCTGTTTGGCACAAATGTGGAGTAAACTGAATTAAAAAATAAAATAAAATCTTCCTTCCTTCCTGCTTCCCCTCTCTTCCTTGTATTCTCCCCATTTAACGAATGCACCTAGTACAATTAATGTGCGAAAAAAATGGCGACATGAGCATCAGTGACCTCAGAGCTCTGCCACTCAGCCCAGCTCTGCTCCTCTTCCCCCTCCATCCCTCTCCCCCTCTCCCCCTCCATCCCTCTCCCCCTCTCCCCCTCTCCCCCTCCATCCCACTCCCCCTCTCCCCCTCCATGCCTCACTGTCACATTAACCCAGCAGGCAGAACAAGCCCGCAGTTTCACCCTCTCGTGTCCACGTCCCCATTAGGCTTCACCTATGTCACTTCCAGATGATCCATCTTTGTTACTAAGTTCCCAGTTCCAGTGAACAGCTCTCGGCCTGCAGGAGGCTGTTAGGTTGAGACCCTGCAGGAGGCTGTTAGGTTGAGACCCTGCAGGAGGCTGTTAGGTTGAGACCCTGCAGGAGGCTGTTAGGTTGAGACCCTGCAGGAGGCTGTTAGGTTGAGACCCTGCAGGAGGCTGTTAGGTTGAGACCCTGCAGGAGGCTGTTAGGTTGAGACCCCGAAGTAGGCTGTGAAGTGTTTGTTGGGGGCCCAAGCCAACTAAGATTTCCAAACCCCCCCGCCCCCCCGCCCCCCCACCCCCCCGCCCACCCACCCCTGAGTGAAACCAGCCTGTGCACACCCCTAGTGGTCTCTAAACTTAGAAGCCCCCCCCCCACCACCACCAGCACATCTCCTCACTCACTCCTTCCCGACGAAACCTCTTTTGAAAAGTGATCTTTTAAGAGTTGGAGGGAGGGGGAAAAAACAGAGAGAAGAGATATGAGAGAAGTGACATTTTAATGCGTCGCTGTCATACTTCTTCCACTAACCCCCCCACCACACCCCAAACACACACACACACCCTCCTGAGACGCCGCTGGTTGATTTGGTATTCATGCTGTGCAGATTAATCAAGTGGCCCCGGCCTTAGCCTCCCGGACCGGCAGGCTATTCTCCCTCTCCTGCTGCCAATCTGCATATCTGCATATTACCACCGAGCCGGCCTTTAATTTCCTACAGGACCAGATAATGATCACCTTGTTCAGACAGACGGGAGCCTTTGTCAGGGAGAGAGGGAGAGAGAGGGGCCCTGATATTTCATAGAGGAGGGGGTTGGGGCGTTTGGGGGGGGGGCGGGGGGGGGGGCTTGGAAACGCTGATTAATGCCAACGTGGAGCCGCTCTACCCGCCCGAGCCCCTTTTCATTACAGACGGGGTGAAGAAGCAAGAAGCCTCTCTCCCCCCTCCCCACATGCGAGCTGCTGGCAGTGTGGTTTTAGAAGAGAAGGCGGGGAGGGGGGGGGGGGCGGCGGTGCTGAGGGGGTGGGGGAGAGATTTCATTGATTTTGTTTTTCTATTTAATATAACTGAAATCATCTGTGAAATATAATAACGGTCTGTGGTGAGAGCGTGGTGGAGGGAGGAGGGAGGGGTATTCCTCTAACTGACCTCGATGAGAGAGTATGAATGAGGACTAATGACACCAAGGCACGAATTGAAGACAGGCTTCAGAGCTGGCCTTGTCGGCGTCCCCCATTTCCCTCCCCCCCTTGTCTCCGCGCCATTTTGTGAACACACACAAGTGGCAAGGTAGGCTGTTGAAATGTGTAAAACCACTCACTGAGAAGATCATTGGCTTTAGAATTACAGTCAAGATCAATCCTTTTGTACTTACAATAGAACTTGGATATTAATCATAATGAGCACAGCACCTCTACCCCACTACAGAATAGAACATGCAGTACAGAGATAAACTCATTCCATATTCTAAAATCACAGAGAAGCTGAATATAGAACACGATTTGTTACCTACAGACGCCATTACTCGACCAGAATATAAACAGCTTTCCAGAAAAAGTACAAAGTCGTTCCCGATGATGACTTCTGGTGCGCCTGGTTCTTCCGTGATCCCGGGAGATTGTCAACTGGCTCTTTTTTTTCTGTCTTGTTCAAAGAAACATCCCATAGTGTCCCCGGGGTTACGGCCTGTAGTCGTGACGATGGGAGGGAAATCTAATTGATTTGTAGCAGGGAACCGTCCTCCAGGAGTTGTGTAAGCCTCTCTATACGTGTAGAGACACCACTTTGCTAATTAAACTGCAGTGAATGGAGGAAGTTGTTTGGCTGTAGAGGCTGACACCAGGGGCCCCTACCCAGACGTCAGAGACGCTCTCGTCTCAAATGAAACGACTTTGCAGACGTCAGAGACGCTCTGACTCAAAAGGAACGACTGCTTTTTAGCCCAGTGATGACTCCTGCAAAACGGGTTAAAGAGTTTAGATGCACCTAAAACCCCATGTTAGTTAGCTCTAGGAACTGTTCTTCCAAAAGAATGTCAGCAAGGAAAACACTGCATGCATTTTTGTTACCAATTTCAGTCTGTATTTTCATTTTTGTTTCTATTTCCAGAGTGACGAGCAAAAAAGATGTGTGAAACCATGTAGATGTGTGGTTTATCTTTACCACACCACTCAAGGGGCTACAAGGGGCTACTGGGTAAAAAAATCTGTAATCCATCCAATCACATTCAGTGTCTACCATTATTATTCTACTATCCTGGTGGAGTCCCAAAGGATTGAAAGCATATACCTTTCTCTATTTACTGTTCAAGACAAGCATTGAACCTTGATTAGATTATGGTCTTCTTCCACACAATTGTTTACTAGATTATGATGGGAGCAAAATGTGATTAGTGAAAATAGTTGTTCTCCTCGACAATACAATGTAGCCTGTAGAACAGAAGGAGAAAGCATTTGAAGGATGGAACAACAATTATTTTAAGCCATGGTAGTTTTGAACAGCAGTTCTTTTTGTGTGTGCTAATTAGCATTAGCTGAATTAGCCTTGTGGGATGGAGGTGTGTGGCCCGACCCTGAAAACCTTGTATTCAAAACCCTTCGTGTTGGCTCGGCCCGTCATGGCGAGAGATGTAAATCTTAATTCTGCTATTATGTTCTTAGATCTTGGGTGAGATGGGAGCAGGAGAGAACAGCATAATGTGGGGGTTGGGGTAGAGGGGGTGAGGTAAGGAGAAGAGAGAGGAGAAGGTAAAGAAAGAGTAGCATGTAGGGAGAGAACCAGACAGAAAGAGGATATTCCTGAGGAAGATGTCAGGATACAAGACATGGGGTTCAATATGACAGTTGTAGTAGCATCATGTTCTTTTTTCAAATCAAGGTCAGAGATGGATTTTATTCAAAGCCAGCCTGCTCCTGTGTATGTGTGCCTGTGCGTGTGTGTGTTTATAAAGAACATTGTTTGGAGTATGCCGTGTCAATATGAGATGAAGGGTACATCCTCCTCGACCTTCGCCGCTAAGATACTGCAAGTTGATGCTGAAATTCAATGCAATAGAATTATTCAGTTCAATGGCTAAACAAATTGCCAGGGAACCAAATGTACTGTCTGTTAATATTGCCTGTTATATTGTTCTGTTATGGACTTTACTAAAAAAGGTTTTGGAAGGTTTACAAACTAATGAATACAGTTCAAAGTTTTCCAATACAAGACCTTTTATGCAGTCATGTCACCTTGACCTTGGGAAGGAGTATACAGATCTCATCGTATTTCAAACAAGCTTTGTTGCCCTTCTCCAAGGATCCATAGAACCTGCATTAAAATGATCGCATATCTATAAAATGTAAAGATTGCCCTGCCATTCATACAGAGATGAAGTAATTATAGGAAGTGAATCTGTGCAGTGGATCAGATTTGGATGGGACACAAATATCTCCGCCTGGAGATATTTGAAATGTCATCCGCCTAGATGACCAAGCACCACCTCCAGCTGAACCTCGCCAAAACACCCAAAGCCAACCCTCCGTCTCCCACGATCTCTCAATCACCCTGGGATCGGCTACGGTGACCCCTTGCTCCTCGGCCAGGAACCTTATGGATGACGAGCTTTCCCTCACTGCCCACATTGCTGCGGTCTCCTGGTCGTGTAGATTCACCCTCTACAACATCCGGAGGATAAGGACATACCTGTCTGAGCATTCGACCCAGCTGCTAGTCCAAGCACTTGTCCTCTCAAAGTTGGACTACATCAACTCGCTGCTCGCCAGTCTCCCAGCATGCGCAACCCGCCCTGTCCAGAGGATTCAGAACGCGGCGGCTGTCTGGTCTTCAATCTACCCAGATTACGTTACCCCGCTCCTCATCTCCCTCCACTGGCTTCCCATCACGGCCCGTATCAGATTCAAGACCCTGGTACTGAACTTCCGAGCAGTGAACGGGACTGCACCCAACTACATCAAGTCTCTCCTCCAGCCTTACACCCCCACCCGCCACCTATGGTCTTTATCTGACAACCGTCTGGTGGTCCCACCGCTCAAGAGCGCCCGGTCCCAACACAAACTCTTCTCCTGTCTGGCCCCCCAATGGTGGAATCAGCTTCCCACCTCCATCAGATACACTGACTGTCTCCCCACCTTCAAGAAAAGGCTCAAGACGCACTTGTTTCGGGAGTACAACAGCACTTAGGAAGGCTTGGCTGGACCTAATGTTAGTTTCTTCTACAGGTACACCGTGGCACTTTTTGAGTTTCATGTTGTTTAATTGTAACTGCATGCTCTTATGGTTCTTCCCTTTGGTACTTATTTGTTTTTTCACAATGTATGCTTCATGTTTTGGTTGCTTGCAATGTTTGGGGCTACCTCATTGTTATGATCAGTGACCTATGCTCTTTGGTAATGCTCTCTCTTGGAAGTCCCTTTGGATAAAAGTGTCTGCTATATGCATAAATGTAAATACAGAAAAGCAAGTGTCATGTGCTGGAATGGACCATATTCTAGAGGATGGATGGAGGATTCAGCACCATAGCAGTATTTACAGTTCATCTTTCCTGGCTTTTGGACATGCTTTGGTTTGCTTCAGCTCTGATGATTGAGTATGTTGGCAGGTCTTGCAGTAGGCCCAGCATGTCACAAAGCTTTCACACCTTCTCTCCTTCTGTCAGTGAACGCCATCGATCTCCACCAAGTGCCACACACATGTGCGCAAACACATTCCGGGCCAGACACACACTCACCAAGCATGCATAACACTGGACACAACCCCTTCACTGTAGCCTTTAACTCAGTGAATATGGAATTCCCAGCACAAGGACATTTGCTATTGAAATATCTGTTCACCATTCACATGCTGACTCAAAATGCCAGAGCTTTCAATTAATATTTAGGTCATATGAAGTGCCTTCAGGCTCTTGTCAATAAAAAGAAGTATAGAATCAGGTTTGTATGGTGCAGAGGCAAACAACATGTAGAGGGGAAAAATTGCTTGATTAAGGCGGCCTTCAAAGTTTTCCCTCGTTCTTGTCTAAAAAGAGTCCATTCTTTGTTCTTTGTGAGTTTTGCACCCTGTCAATGTACGTCGCAATGCAGCTGTACAACAATATGTAGAAGAAGAGGATACAAAGAAATAATCATTGTCCTTGGGACTTTAATTGAGTTTGAACCGATGAAGACATATCCAGCTTCCAGGGCTATTCAAGTTCAATGTCTTGGAGGGGATTTCATGTTATTCCATAAACTCTGTATATGTATATAATTTTTTTATTGTTAATAGGAAACCACAATCATACATAAAAAATCTCTCTCTCTCAGTGGCAGATCTAAGGGGTGGCAAGGGGTGGCAGCTGTCACCTCAATACAAAATACTGCCACTCCAGTCTTCCCATGGAAAAATATTATTTATACATTACAGAACATTTCAATAAATAATATTAATGTTACTGTTTAATTTAGACTACAATGTTATAGCCTAATCATTTTACCATAGAGAGTAGGCCAGCCAACAACATCCTTCTGCCACCCCATTGCCACCCCTCTAGATCCGCCTCTGCTCTCTCTGTCTCTCTGTCTCTCTGTCTCTCTGTCTCTCTCTCTCTCTCTCTCTCTCTCTCTCTCTCTCTCTCTCTCTCTCTCTCTCTCTCATATATGCATCTAGTTAATAAAATAATTTCAAAGTCAATTTTTACCATTTACTTTGAGTGCAAATGAAAGTTGCTCAAATGCCCCAGTTCTGATTGATTCATGTGTCAAATCTTGTACTGACGCTCAAAGGGAATGCCACTACCGAACCCCTTGCCTTTTAGCCACAGCTAAACCCTACAGGCATGACAACGAGATCACACATCCCGTATTTGGAGGGAACTCTATTTAGGAAGGTCTCTATTGTTGGAAGAAGTCTGTTTGAGTGGAACCAGACAGAATGTTGCCATTCTCTTCTAATATATATATATTTAACATAATATTTACTAATAGACATACATTTCTGCATTGTGCGGGACAAGGTGTCTTTTATTTTCTGCCCATGCTGCTTCTGTGCAGCTAACCTCCTAACTCATTCTACACCTGGTAGAATTATTAATTTGTTTAATGGACGTGCATTTCAAGAGGTGTGGGTTCAAAGAGAAGGCTGCATTTTAGTGGGGGGAAAAAACTGAGAGTGCACTTCAAGCTGAGCTGTGGCCGACAGAACCCTATTCCGTAGCGTGTGTGTGTGCGTGTGTGTGCGTGTGTGTGCGTGTGTGTGTGTGTGTGCGTGTGTGTGTGCACATGCATTTATGTATGTGTGTACATGTTTGTGCTGGGTACATGCTGTTGCTTGTACGTATGTGACTATTTTGGGGGTAGGGAGAGAGAAAAATAGATAGACTGACAAGATGATTTGACATGAAGATTTGTGTGTGTGTGTGTGTGTTTGTTTATTTGTGTGCGTGTGTCTGTGAGAGAGAGACGAGAGTGAGAGAGGAGGAGACAAGGAGGGGGCACGAAGAGGGACCTGGAAATACATCTTCTGCAATACAAGTTTGTATTATCATACGTCATTCATTCATCATTACATCTGCTGTAGTTCTGTTTTGTCAAACATCATTTGCCTTCTGTCCTTCACATATGTGCAGACAGCCAGGTTATCAAGGCCCAGGAGGGAACCGGAGCGATTCATTCCTCATGGTTGATTGGTGGGGGGTTGTTGAGGGAGCAGGAAGGTTGGGGGCTGTGGCCCCTTGACGAGCAGCCGTGCCCCAGCCTCGGTAGCACTCCGCCCCTCTCTAACCTGTTCCACTGCCTGGTCTCCAAGGGGTGAGAGCAGGTCACATATCAAAGGCAGGCCAGTCCGCTGTGGTTAATGAAGCCGCTCAGCTCAGCACCCACCAAAACCCTATACAGCACGCTAATGAGCTCTGGTTTCTACTCTACTCTGCTCTCTCTCTCTCTCTCTCTCTCTCTCTCTCTCTCTCTCTCTCTCTCTCTCTCTCTCTCTCTCTCTCTGTCTCTCTCTCTCTCTCTCTCTCTCTCCTTCCTCCCCCTCTCATTCCCCGCCCTCTCTCTCGTACCAATTAGAACTCAAACGCATCACATGGCATGACATCAGAGCCCCCCTCTCTGAAATGGGCTGCATTTTTAATACACCCATGATTACATCATCAATTAATCATGGGGGAGACAGGTCCCAAATCCCACAGCAGGGAGGGGGGGGGGGCAAGCCCTGAATGTATGACTTATTTATTCTACCTGCAGGGGTCTTTAGGGACTATTTGAAAATATACATTGACATTTTTTGCAGTGCGTATTGTACTGTGCAAGCAACAAAGTTTGAGTGCAGAGGTCCTACACTTGGTAGTCCTCAACAAAGGCTTTACAGGAATGTTGGTTCAGTGGCAAACACTGCTGCAGTCCCACAAAGATATCGATTCCCCTCATGTTTCTATCTATGTTAGTACATGCAATAATCTCTACAGTCTCATTCAATCCTGAGTCTATTGATATGGGGTAGGGTGGTGACAGGAATGATAGACGTGGAAGAGAGGGGCGGGCAGTGACTCATCTTGGAGAGTCTTCAAGTCCAGGTTCTGAGAGGGTGAAGATTAGCTGTTGGTGATTTATGTTCTCCTGTGAATCCTCTCCAACTCTCTACACCATCTTCTAGATTGTACACTCTCTTCAACCCTCTTCTCTTCTCTCCCAGAGATATCAGGCCAGGTCAATTCCTTTTAGTTTAAGTATTTGTGTGTATGTTTGTGGGTGTGTGTGGGTGTGTGTGTGTGTATGTATGTTTGGACAGGGGGGGCATCTTTTCTCCTTGTGGGAAGAAGTAGCCAACACGACCCTCTTGAAATTTGAGCAAACTGTTTATCTGTGTCCCAGCCTCAGCGATGAACAAGATAGACTCCTTTGAATAGTGTCCAGCCCCCCCTTGCCCCTCCCCCCCACCGTTTAACTGGATGTTGCGTCTCCCCAGTTCCCACAGCAGGGACTTTAGGATATGGCGTGGATTCAGATGGTCCTCGCTGAAAATCGATCGCATAATGAGCCCCGCCATCAAACGCTGACTGGCCTGTGTAGTCTGAATCAGGCTCTGTGTGTTTCCCCCCCCCCGTCTCATCCCTTACCCTGGCAGTCATCCTCCACCCCACAGCAGAAGGTTCTCCCTGCAGGCAGCAGCCAGATCTGGCCTCGGCGACTCAGGGAGGGAGGGTAATTTGGGGGGAGGGCGGGGGATGTGTGCTGATGAATGTGTGCTTTGTGCGGCCAGCCAAGTCCAGGACGCACACCTGTCCCATGGAACTGGAGTCAGGGAAGATGTGAGGCACGGAGGGAGGATGAGGGAGAAGGAGAGTGAGACTGAAGCCGCAGAGAGTGTGTATGGATAAATGGATGGTGAAAGGGGGAAGAGAGAAATGAAAAGAACGAAGGAATTAGAGGAAGAGTGAGAGCCCTTAAACTGTCTTGGAAGTCTTCCCTCGCCTCAGTGGAAGGAGAGATGACCAGCCTATCAGATTATATTGTGCCCAACAACACAGGAGAGCAGGTCCAAAGTTTAAGACCCAAAAGTGAGACCTGAGCTCCAAGTAGGATCTCCCAAACCCCTACCCCACCCTCGAAACACTTCCACGCCTCCACCTAGTACCCTCCTCCTCAAACTCCTTCCGCTCGTAGTCCACCCCCACCCCACTCCCAGAACACCTGAGAGTCTTCAGCCTAGTCCCGAGGGAGATTAACACTCTTTAATCATTCATGCAGTCCATATTCCTCTTCCATATTTCACCTGCTCAGGTATATCTTGATATCAGAGCCAGAGGAGCTCTCTGCCCCCCTCACCCTCCACACACCAGTTTACCAGATGGTGGGCCTCAGTAGAAACAGGAACTTCCTCTTGCATGCTCAGAATTTAGTAATTTAGTACTACTTTCTCTCAGCAATAGCATGCAACCCTTAGCTGCATTCAATACATTTCTCTGGGAGCTCTAATTCTAAAGATGGATTTGTCAAGAAAATCCCCTTGGACTACATATCCCATGATGCATCTGTTCCCCTTGGCTCCGCATTAATTGTTCACCCTCTGTAAAGAGGGTAGAATTCGTGTGGAATTAGGATCGGGATTGGGAATCCCCTTTAATTCATCCACAGTCTCAAAATTAGTCAGTGCTGATTGGCCTTCATCCACAGTCCCGCTGCTTGTTTGCATCAATTCTAGCGGTTTTAATTATAATTGCCATCTCAGCAAATTAGCCATTAATAATCAGCAAATTAGCCACTATTAATCAGAATGAGGTGAATGATTATGGAAGTGAAGATAGGTAATCAGCAGTGAACAGTGTGGATACAGGGGCTGGACTCAGTGGGAGGGAAGATGCTGGGGATACACACTTCCTCTCCAGAGTTGGATTCCTCAGCATGGCCTGCCACATTCTGTCACTGGCTGGTGTGAATGTGTGTGTGTGTGTGTGCAAGCGTGAGAGGGAAAGAGTGAGAGGAGAGATTATATAATGCATGCTAGCTTTACAGAGGTGACTGATGGGTAGTCTATTGTGAGGCAGGGACGCGTGAGAAGGGGGTTAATGCCGGGTGAGCACGGCCAGCCTGTCCCTCCTATACAGACTGCTGCTGTGACCCCCAGACAACAGATAGAGACTGTCAGTGTCTCCAAATAAAGGGGGGAGAGGGGGAGGGGGGGGGGAAGCTGCAAACTGTGCATTTTATCTGGGACAATATGTGCCAGATGAAATTCAGCATTGACAGTAAAATGATAAGGAGATGTACACTTCCAGAAGGAGAATGATAAGACGAACATATAGACATATTTTCTTATCCTCCGATGATTGAATATCTGGCAACCCCATCGCAGTCAGCCATGTTTCTTCTCCTGGCTGGAGTTGTTCTGAGGCCAGGTTTTTCAGCTGCTTTCGTGAAAGCCTTAATTGAGTTGACTGGTTGCTGAATATCGGTTTTGGCAGAACTTGGATGGGCCCTTCCGTCTGGGTGATAGACAAGTGTCAAAATAGGTAGCTGTAGCTGTAGCAAGACTCAAGAGAGGTTTAGCAGAATAGGGTAGCACAACATGGCCTCTATGCTGTGCAATTCAATTTTTAGACCATTCAAACTCATTTACCAGAGTGATTCAACCCTGGGTCAGGGGTGAAAATGAACATGGTTAGATTGGATTGATGTGAACTGGTCATGGTTAGGATACCGTGCACTTGTACTTAATATTTTGAGTTTGTGTTGTTGGTAGAATACTGTTGAAAAACAATCAAGGTTTGGTTCAAAGTGCTTCAATACAGCACCAACCCGACAGAGGCAGAGCATTGTTCTGGCAGGGACGGGGGTTATGTGTTGTTGCAGGTTATGTATCTTGTGGTTGTTGTGGCAGCAGGTCAGTAGCAGTGGCTTTACCTGTCAGATCAGTGGCTTAGGGCCCCCCTTTTCTCTCCCGTCCTCTTCCCCTCTCCTCTAGGGCTTTTGTTTAGTTGTCAAAGCCTTGTCTGCCCCCCCCCCCCCCCCATCACCACACACACACACACACACACGCCCATCATTACCCCTTCCTTTATCTCCCTGGAGCCTGGTCTGATTAGGGTCAGTGGATTCTGTCCGGGACACTGGTATGGCGGGGCTATCCATTACACCGGAAGAGAGAGAGGACCAGTAGGCCCGAGGTGTGGTGTCAACATTGCCCGCCCCAGAATCACCAGCCAACAGCCTCGCTAACCATTCCCAGATAACCTGCTCATTACACCAAGGCGTGTGAGTGTGTTCATCTGTTTGTGTGTGTGTGTGCTGTGCGTTGATGGGTTACAGCACAAGAGAGATAAAGAATAGAAAGGGCAGTAGTTAGAGAGAGTGCTACAGAGGAGAGAAGGATAGTTTGAGGAACAGCAAGAGAGCGAGAACCACGGCGCAGCCGGGAGGCTGTGCTGCTGGTCACACAAGGTTTCTCCTGACCCAGGGATTTGTTTGGCTTCTGGGGCCCTCAATGCTGACCTGTTGGTCTGGATGAATGGAATGGGACTGAGCACCCTATTGTTGGAGCAACAGTCTTTCTATTTCTGTCTCTTTCTTTCTCTTTCTATCTCTCTCTCCCTCCCTCTCCCTGTCCTATTGTTGGAGCAACAGCAGTCACACCTCTCTCTTTCTCTCTCTGCTGCCCTCCACCTCTCTCTCTCTCTCTCTCTCTCTCTCTGTTGTCCGATAGACTTTGGTAACCAATAGAGAACTGCTTATGTCATCTTTCGCTGAAAACAAACAACCTCCAGGCCATTCAGGAAAGGGTTATCTGTCCAGGTTTGACCTGGCTTTTTCTGTCTGCTCCTGCTCAAATCCCTGACTGTCACTCCATGGCGGAGAGAGTGGAGCACGTGGAACATCTTTGTGTTTCAGAACACTTCTATTATGCCCTAATGCTCTTCATCTGCCAATACTGAATGGAGTCAAGTGACCAGTGAGTTAATTGGAGTCAATTGACAGTTGATATTCATTTCAAGATGAGATACAACCTTATTTACCTGTTCAGTGGTTAGTCAACATCATACCAAGAAATGAGGCACATTTGGAGTAACTTTAAGCTAAAGGGTAGCTAAAATATGAACTTGCATCCAATTTAAACCACAGGTATTAGTTATTAAGCCCCAACAACCCTGTGTGTTACACCTCAACTCTGTAGTGACCAAGTATATGTTGTGTCTACCATTGCTTTGTTTCATCAGCTGCCTTGTATTGACAAGTACCCTCTCTCTCTCTCTCTCTCTCTCTCTCTCTCTCTCTCTCTCTCTCTCTCTCTCTCTCTCTCTCTCTCTCTCTCTCTCTCTCTCTCTCTCTCTCTCTCTCTCTCTCTCTCTCTCTCTCTCTCTCTCTCTTTCTTTCTCTCTCCCTCTCTGTCTCTCTCTCTCTCTCTCTCTCTCTCTCTGTCTCTCTCTTTCCTTCTCTCTCTGTCTCTCTCTTTCCTTCTCTCTCTCTCTTTTGCTCTTCCATTGCTTTCTCCTCCTGTCTTTCTCTCTCTGTCTCTTTCTTTATCAGTAGATATAGTTTTAGGTGGACATATCTCTCCTGTGTGAGTGACCCCAGACGAGGCCTTGCGTCCTGGGGAGAGTTTCTGAGTAGTGTGGTGGACCTGGGCCATTGTTTGCTGGTAATGATAGGCTTTTCTGTTCCCCTCCGCGGGCTTATTTGTTTAGGCCAGCAGTCTCAAGGCTGCGACGGCCGTGCCCGGATAATAGCGGAGCGTTTTTGTTCCATGCCCAGGGGAATATAATCTAGTGTAAACAGTGGTGTGTCTCCCAGGTGGAGCTGCAATGAATGGACCACGGATGATATTGACAGCTCAGAGAGAGAGAAAGAGAGAGAGACAGAGAGAGAGAGAGAGAGAGAGAGAGAGAGAGAGACAGAGAGAGAGAGAGAGGAGGGAGGGAGGGAGGGAGGGAGGGAGGGAGGGAGGGAGGGAGGGAGGGAGGGAGGGGAGGGGAGGGAGGGAGGGAGGGAGGGAGGGAGGGAGGGGAGGGAGGGAGGGAGGGAGGGAGGGAGGGAGGGAGGGAGGGAGGGAGGGAGGGAGGGAGGGAGGGGGAGAGAGAGAGAGAGAGAGAAAGAAAGAAAGAAAGAAAGAAAGAAAGGAAGGAAGGAAGGAAGGAAGGAGAGGCAGGGGGAAGGGGTGGAGATGGAGAGCATGTAAAATGCAAGATGGAAGGTGAGTGAGAGACTGTGAAACACTGGGTGTGCGAGTGATGGATGGAGAAAGAGGGAGAGGGGAGAGAGAGGGAATAAAGGAGCAAGGAGGTTATGGTAGATGCGAGGGATGGAGATGGAGATAACTCCAGAGTTGCCTTGAAAAAAAAGAAAACACTAGACACAGTCAAAATGACTGAAATTATATGTAAGGCATACATTCATAATGTAGCACTTCAGGAAAAATACTAAGAGGGCCTCTTTCTCTCTCCCTCCCTCCCTGTTTCTCTCTCTCTTTCTGTCTCGCCCTCTCAGACTCGATATGTGTGTGAGAACAAAACCAACAAACCCAGCATGGCCCTGGCCTCCTGTGATAATGCTGGGACTTGGAGGGTTAAAGCACCTCTGTTTCACACATGCCATCCAGCTCCCATCGGCCGCTGTTGACACTGGCAGCACAATGACGGCTATAGTCCCTCCCAGTACATCTTTTATAGCAGCATTCTGGGCCCTGAACGTACAAGAGCCACTGTTCGTGCCACCCCACCCCCCTTCCCCCAAAACCATTCACGTAAGCCAATGTGAATATAAGCCAAGACTGTTCTGCTTTGTTATTGTGTATTGCCATAATGGATATCCCACACATTGAAAGTAATTGAGAATAAAAAAGGGGTTAGTGTGTATGTGTACTGTACGGTCAATCAAAATAGTGCTACTTTGAGGGCTTTTGTTTTCTGCATAACACACGTCTTTCCATTTGGGTTCTGTCACCCCCTCCCACCTCCCGTCAACCCCCCTCCCTGGTCCCCCCCTGTCCCAAAACCCACGCCTCATTCAGAGCCTGCCACCTCCATTATACTGACAAATTAAATAAACCACTCTATTGGAGCTAAGAGGCTACACTGACGGTCAGGGGCAGGCTGGTGTGCAGGAGCTGTGAGCCAGGCAGGCAGGCAGGCAGGCAACGGAGCCATGCAGGCAGGCAGGCAGGCAGGCATGAAGGGACTAAGGGACGAAGGGAGGGAGGGCAGTCACAGACGAAGGTGACCCTGCAGGCAGGGAGAGGAGGCAGGGGAGCCACAGTCCGAAGTCAGGGGGACTGGTGAGAAAGGAAGAAAGGTAAGGTGAGCAAGAAGACGGAGCACCTGTGTGCCCGGCAGACAGACTCTCTCTTTCCATCCTGCCGGCTCCCTCACTCCGGGGTTATCAGGTCCTGTTAACAGGCAGGTGGAGAAGGAAGAGTAACGAGGAGCAGCTGGCTGCTGGAGACCAGAGTGAGTGCTCCTCCTTGCCCCCGTCTTTCCATCCCTCCTCGGGCCGTAGGTGAACCACCCTCTGCTGCAGCTGGAGGTACATGTTTTCGCCTTTTTTTTTTCATCTCGGGGGTGGGTGGGTGCAGGGATGGTCGAGGGGGGAAAGTGCGTGTAAGAGGGCTGGGGGGGGTGGGGGGGGGGGTGTTAATCTGTTACCTTGGAGAGATAGGTGCTTAATAGGGAGCGTGGTGTTGAGCATGTTTGACAGGTCAGATAGGTAGTGCTAAGTACATTAGTTTAGGTGATATGGCAGATTTATAATGGCAAAATAAACGAGGACTTGAAGTTTGACATTTTACTGTATTTTCTTTTTCTATTTTATAGTGCAATGCTATAGAATGTGTTAACCTTAACCCTCAAACAACCCTCTAACTCTATACACTCTAACTCTAACCACGCACCATACTTTACCCAGAAAACATCATTAGAACTATTTACTTTCAAATTTGAAACCGATGTGTAGAAATGTTTATGGTACTGTAGGTGTGCAGCTGTAAACATTTATACACATCGCTTTCAAATTATAGTTCTAATCAAGTTTTCTAGGTGAGGTGTGGTAAATATTTCTAATTCATGAAGGCTCAAAAAGAATTGTTAAACTGTTACCCCCAAACACTAAGCACCAGGAGGTAGATCTCTAACATAAGCTATTGCAAGGTAATGCATTCACACCATGTGTACGTTGTCTTGTTATTTGACTCTCAGTCATCAACAGTTATCACTGTTTGTTGGCAGTGCTTTCGTTGTTCTTTTTGTCCTGTTAGTAAAACATGCTAACTTCCCAGTTGGAAAGTCTGCCATATGTATTTGCTATTTGGACCAATGGGAAAGTTTGTTGCTGGCATTTTAAATTCATTGGCAGTTGTTGCAAATATTTCAGTAGGCCTAATGAAAATGGAAACCTGATCTTTTTATACAATGAGTTCAACATGTTTATAAACATTAACAGACAAATTGGCAAATAAACCCGCCACAACAAATATTACCTTTTGAAGACATATTCTGCAATAATAGTTTATGGAAAGAGTAATGTGTGCAAAGTGACTCTGCCCACTGGTTGATAGCACAGAGACCCTACGAATGAACTCCTATTGAGGTGTGGATACCACAGAAATACAACTTTGAACATAGTGACAAGGAGTGCAAGGACGTTCTGGCCCTCCTTCTGAGAGGCACAGGAGCCGGCGCTCATGAAAAGAGAAAGGAGTGGATGAGAAAGAAAGGAAGCACAAGGAGGAAAAGGAAAGGGCAGGTGGTGGGCTGGAGCTCTGAGAGAGCTTTGAAACCAGAGGCTCCTAGCAGGAAGGATGACCTCATTTACAATGCAAGGAGTCTGGAGGAGTGAGAGCACAGAGAATGCAGAGAGACACCCAGCTGGGCCCTCTCAGCGAGGAGGGCCCTCCCAAAGAGCTGCACTCAGAGGCCCTCCGCAGGGAGGCCCCCGGCCGCCTCGGTGCACCCCAGCCTCGCAGGCCCTTTATCCCTGCTAAGAAATGGCCTGCAGCAGCCTCCTCTCCCATGGGGGGTTGAGGCTTCACAGCCACTCCAACAGGATGGAGGGATGGAGGGACAGTGAGAGATACAAAGGCAGAAAGAGAGAGTTTAGTCTCCTAATTTGGCCCGTTTGGGAGGGTGGGGTGGGGTGGTGAGGCGGGAGTGGGGTGGGGGAGATGGGGTGGGGTGGGGGAGGTTCAGACCTCTGAGAACAGAGATTGCAGGTTAGCTTGAGAGATAGAGGGAGAGATGAGAAGTGTGAAGTTCACAAAGGAGGAAGTGGAGGTTAGGAGGTTGGGAGGAGTCGGGGGAAAACCCAGCGTGACTTGACTTTCTACGCCAAAAGGGCTTTTTATTTGTGTCGCTAGTGTGTCAGATCTCATTTGCAGCGCTGTCAGGAGGGGGTTAAATGAGATTAGCGGCCTTGGACACTGTCACCAGGTTGGCTGCTGCTGCTGGCTGGCTGCTGCTAAATGGCAGTTTGACAGTCAGCTGTGCCCCCCGTTAACTAGCTGGCAAAACTGAAAGCGGAACGTTCACCACAACAGTAGCACCTTTGACATGTTTGTTCTGTTGTACTGCAGAAACGAGAGGAACACGTGTGGAGAGCGTGTCCCACATTTGTGTTTCTGTCCTTGGTTACTTCATTTAGCACAAGCTTATTTTTAAACAGACGCCAGTTAAATGTTATTGGAGTTGGAGGGGGAGAGGTGGAGGGAGTTGGTAGGGCAACAGTGCCTGTTGGTAAGGCAACGTGGCGGGATAGAAGGTCCCGCCAGTGGTGTATCATGGCTCATAATCCTTTCATGCTCTGTTAATCCCCCTTCGTAAGGGTCGCATGGCCCTCGTCCTAATAACCATAATCTCATTACACAGCAAATAAAAAAAACTTTCCTATTTATCTGCAGATTTCAAATGAAACTAATAAAGCTTAAGGCCCTGCCTATACACTCTCCACCACCCACCCCACCCCACCTCCATCCAACCCCCAGTTCCACTCCCGACTTCCACCCACCCCAACCCACCCCCACCACCTACCCCAACCCACCAAAACCCTAATCATATTTCTGCCTATCTAAAAGCAATCAGTGATTGTGTTAGCTCGGGAGCGGGCTGACAATACCAGGGGAGAGGGGGGCCCAGCTGGACTAATTAAATTAAATGCAGGGCTGTCGGTGCTCCGGCGCTGTGTTCGCTAGCTGGTGCGGGCCTGGCGAGAAGAGGTGCAGAATTAATAAGCATTACAGTGCAACGCGGGAGATGATATCATAATGGAAACTGAGTTTTGATGTGAAGAGTCTCTCATTGAGATTCAGCGTACCATAGTGTAGCAATCTGACAGCAGACGTTTTTGTGTGTGTGTGTGTGTGCATCTGGAGTTGCTTGGACTAGAGTACGAGGGTTTGGATAGAGGATTGTGTGTTGTATGGTTGTATGTGTGTATGTGACATGGTCATGTGTTGTGTGGGTGTGGCGCTGTGGTTGGAGGTTAGGAGGTCCATGAGCTGGAATAGCGTCCCTATCTCTGGACAGGGGGTTGTGTGTTATATGTGTGTTTGTGTGTCAATTTGATCTCCCCAAGGTGTTTTTTGTTTCCCACCTTATGCCTAATCTATTGTTGAAAAATAAATGTACACGTCTGCATACAGTTGAACCTCAAAATTCCTACTTATATCAATTTTACAGAAAGCTTTAAAGGTCACGTGACTATGTCAGAAGACCATTTCAGTTACGGTTCTCCACAGCAAACCCCCTCCCCTCCCCCCTCTAATTTCCCACCAGTTGCAAAACACTACAGCTAAGAACCCAACCCGACAACTAGCATCGCCTAACTAACAGATCCCGCAAAAGTGCATTAGCTACCAAGCCTACGAGCAGCAAAGTGGTTAACAAGAAATACTCTCTTCTCACTGACGTCCTGACAACCATTATGCCTTCCTGAGTGCAAAGAGCTTTTTTTCCCCATTCTTCCAGGTCCTGACCTCAGAGAGACTCAGAGTGACTGGATGTCTTCTGGAAGACTTTGGGTGCTAGTGTGGGGGTTGGTTTTGGAGCCATTATGGCTGAGGCCCTATTACTCCGATAATGACTGACACCAAGGCTAATTATAAATTTGATTGGAGATGCTGACGTTATTAAATGCAGGGAGAGCTGGCAGGGCCCATTAACTGTACTTTGCTAAGTGAGCTCTCTGTGAACCGCTGAAACCCCTCACATTCATTACATATCAATCAAAGAAGGTGTAATGATTAATTGATGAATGAAACAATACTTAACAGCCCTCCCAAATGGGTGCTTCTGACAGACATTAGCAAATTGATAAGAATTGGTTGGAAAGTTGAATGTGCCATCATTTCTGGGGGTTTTTTTGGTGTAGGCTAGCTAGTGCAACTAAAATACTTGAAACTTTAAGGGCAGGAATCAACAATGAACAAGATTTATTTGTTTTATTTACATTTTAATGTAGTCTTCTGAATTCCAAAATACATACTTGTTATGGTATATTAGACAGACTTCTGGTGGTTGTTTTGCCAATCATCCCAACAATGTTGAATCAACCATGGTGTCAAATCCTTCCTTTGAGCTTTTTACACCTCACCTACGTCAGCTGTCACAGTTACTACCATGTAATTACCGTATTGAGTAATTGTTCATTCCTGAAAAGTGTTGTTCCTTTTTTTCAATTACAGCCCTAACGTAATGAGACCTAATGAGCCCTGCGGAGATAGCGAGAGGACATGTATAACTGGGTGACGGAGCGCGTTCTCCCACCCCTGCCAGTGCTCTTTAATCCAGCGGAGCTGACATCTGCTGTGACAGCAAGCTTACACAAACTGCTGGGCAGAAAAAAAATGCCTTTGATGCCATTAGCCCCCACCGAGCGCTAACTTGTTGTTTCTGGGAGCTTCAGCTCATGCAGGGGAGGGTCCAGGCCGGGAGGCTGCTGCCCGCTTTGAGATTCCTGTGCTAAACAGCAGGGTGGGGGGGTGGGAAGGGAGCTGTGAACTTCTCCATGTGTGCCTATCTGCTAAGCCTCTTTCATTCCCCAATGAGAGTTTGGGGGGTGTATGTGTTGGTGGTGGGTAAGGAAGGGTGGGGTGCGAGTGAAGGCGAGGGGTATCTATCTTTAAGGTCTAGGGGGCAGTACGTCATTCTTGCAGACACACTACAGTCAATGAACATCCACGAAGATGGACCTCTTTGTCACTCAGTGATGGTACACTTTTATTCTTAACTGACTGAGGTACAATAAGCAGAACAGGCTCTTCACTTTACTCTTGTCGCCGAAAATATGATTCACAATATGGACCATAGAGTAACACCGCCAATTTTCCATCCATCTGTAGTGCTTCCGATGGTGTTCTAATACAAGATGCATGCTGGGAACACAATTTCTGCTACACTGCCTCACTGAACTGCTGGGGGCAAAAAACATGTTCATGAGTGACCTTATTGGAATTGGAGAGATGGGTGTCAAACTGTATGATGACTGGTATAATCTCAGTGTCAAGTATTGATAATACCTGTGTGGAGGGACCTCCAGCCTCAGGTTCAACAGTGGGCCCTCCGAGTCCCCTAATAGCAGGGGTTGTGCCTCTGTTTGATTTACAGTGCCCTTGAACTCCATTTTGTTCAATCACTTTCAGAAAGGCTTGCAAGGTTTTACGGGTGTGTGTCTGAATATGGGTGGGGATGAAACGCACAACCCTGGCTTTTATGCGCTTGTCTCCCTCTTCTCGCCATGCACTCAGCCCTGACCCCAAATTTCCTGCCTCTTAGCAACAAAGCAGGAGATAGGGGCTTCAGAGGGGGAACTATTACATAGCGAGGAGAGAAGGCGGGCTCTGCACCAGAGCGCAAAGACAGTGGCCTTGAGCTAGCCTAGATTAAGTTTCGATTGAAAAGAGGTTGGAGCATTTCTGTCATAAAGATCCTCTTGTGTGTGTTTGTGTGTGGGTGTCTGTGCGTGTGTGTGTGTGTGTGTGTGTGTGTGTGTGTGTGTGTGTGTGTGTGTGTGTGTGTGTGTGTGTGTGTGTGTGTGTCTTAACAAACTGTGTCAAGTCTTCCTTTGCTCAAAACTGGGAATGTTTGGAAAAGGAAACTTGGCACTGATAGACATTGAATACTCATCACTCTAGGTCATATTGTCCAGCCTAATGTAGTGATATTGCCTACCCCAAGGTCATTGCAGAAGCATGGATTAAATGGGTTTTGGTAAAAAATAAATTTTAAAAATGATAATTTTAGAGGCTGCCTATAACAAGAAGAATATTACCTCAATTCATTGGATATAAGTATAAATGATTTGTGTCTGCTTTTGTGTATCTGATAGGCATAGATCAGAAGACGCAAAAGCAACCATAAGCTAAAAAAGCAATGCGTGTCATATAATACACTGTAGAAATCTTAATGACAAATCAAAGTGGCACCACCTGCCAGTTAAAGAGGCCTGAAACAAGACGTTGCTTGATTAGTCAATGCAACAGTGCAGAACCCCACTGAGGACAACCCTAAACTGTTGATTATCAAACTCAAAAAACAGTGCAAACAACACGCCAATAATAGGTTTGTTTGACGTTTTGATGATTAGCAAGTCTAATAGGTTGGTCTGGTTGGTCGCCAATTGTTGTCGACTATTTTCGAGTCTCTCCGGGAGTGGTATGGTGGAGTGTTATGACTGGTTCGATATTACATCCGCACGTTGTCTCAAACACGCTGTTCAAATATACTCCTCCATCTTTCTCCTGTAGGCGATTCCCATAAATAGTTACTCTACGCTGTTGCTTTCTTGAAAAGGCTCGTACATGCATGTCTGTAATTGTTATTCAATGTAGGTAATGTATGTTTATGTATCAGTTCGCATTTTTTTTACTGTGTTGCATACTTAATCTCTCGTCAATTGTAAAGCATATGGGGATATATATATATTTTTTTTTTATCTCACTGTAAAATGTGATTCTTCCAAAAAAGAAGCTGAGCTCGAACTTGATGGCCTTGCCTCTTAATTTTGCTCAATAGTCGCCCCCTTGTCATAATGTAATCCTTCCATCACCCTACGAGAAACCTCATCGGGGATCTCTAGTGTGGGTTAGGGGGGCTTGAGCTGCGAGCTACCTTCTGTAGTTGACAGTCGTGGAATATTGCATAGCAGCTGTAGACTAGAAAACTCGTAAAACGCGCTCTTCCCGCCCACCCCCATGTGCCAATTATGTCCCCAAAAGCTATGAGAGGCAACAGGCGCACCTGGCAGATGTTGACCGTTTTAAACCACGCATTCTCGTGAGTTCAAGAGACACTCGACGTGCATTTTAGAAAAGAATGATACGGAGATGTGGCACTTTGGTAGGCTAGTATCTGATGAAGTAGGCTATGTGCAAACTCTTACAATTGAACCTACATCAGATAGGAGAACTGTTTGGGAAATACATTTTATTCCGAACAGAAACTTTCAACGCTTGTCCAATGTTCTGCATCCTATTTTTTGAGACAACCTCTGTAATTGTGGGTTGAACAGGATTTCTACTTGACATGGTGCTGACCATAAAAACATTAAAGTTATGCCTCGTAGAACATCAAAAATAGTTTGTATTAATGATATTATAATTCATCTTATTATTTTTATATTGGCCTTGTGGTAGTAGGCCTACTGTTTTTACCATTATTATGGAAACCTAATATAATAAGCGTATTAATTATTGTTATTGTTTGTATGGTTGTTTTTATTATTAATATTATACCAATAACTTAATAATACGAATATTTTAAAAAGTGTGTCGTGTAGCATTCTATGGCCATTTCACCTGTTTACCAGTTATAGACTGTGAGATTCCCGTGTATCATGAAATAGATCTTCTATAACCTACTTACTCAAGTCCGTTCTCGGTGCGGTGAAATAGGATGTTCGGTTGCAGGCTGCAGTTGCTTGAAGGCAAATCCTATTGTTAGTTTTCATTTTTAAATACATTAACAAATCATGACTCATCAATGAAAATAGTTGTCTTATGTTTGGGTTACTTTTTAGTGTATTAACAATCTATATATACTTCTTTACGCCTTTGAATTGAGAAGCAATTCGTTGAAGTTGTATAGCATTCACGGAAAAGAATCCTCAGTACCATGGAGCTCATTGAGCGCTGTCTTTCAGCACCACGGCGCGAGCTCTGTGCAAGCAGGGAGCAGTTTCCAGCAGACGGCGGTAACACTCTGTCGCACAGGAGGCATTCCTAGACTTGACTATAAAAGCTACATTTCCCGGATGGGGAGATGTGAGACTTCTTTTACGCCCCCAGTTTAGTGTGAAATAACATGTTTATAAGCCGTATGTCACGGTATAGAATGAGTTTATATAAACATTGGGTTTATTTTCTGTATATATACATCATTATTATTTTTTCGATTGTTTATTTTTATAATATACTATTGGCTTATTACAACCAACATTAGGAATCTACTTTTATGGATTTTGTTTTCTTTATGGTGGCAGAGACGTAAGATTGTCAAAAATAAATTAGCCTATATACAGCTATACAGAATTACAGATCAATGGCATATAACATAATAAACTGTGATTTATTAAAAGAAACACTAAAGTTCATCATGCACCCCACATCCCCGAACCCTATTGTCCTGAGACTCAGTCATCATTGACTGATGACTGTGGTTTGAGAAGAAGCTTGTCGGCTTCTTTTCAGGGGCGTATTACTGCTGAACTTATAGATGTGTTTTAATAGGCACACAATACTTTTCCAGATGTATCACAACTGTTATTGTGATCATCACTAATTCCAAAAATGTAGGCTTCGGCCTACATGGATTAATATTGTTGGCCACGTTATGTGGTTGTGGCTCATATTAGGTAACAAACAAAATGTTCATGCCTTTGGCCATATCAAATGTAGTCGCCAATGGTTTTCTAATCGTGGGTGACACCGATGTGCTTTCTAACACAATACCAATAGTACCCACCCCCCACCTCCTTTGGTGGACAAAAGGGGTTTGGTTGGCACGTGCTCTGGGCGTCAGTCACCTGTTTCTTAGCAACCAGCACAACAGGAAAACACCTGTGGCTCCAAATAGGCTATCCTTGAAAATAGGGTTTGTTTGTCGTAATAATCTATTCCAAAACAAATTCCATCCCGACAGATTTCAAGACATAATGAAAGCAACTGTTAGTTCACGATGTTTACAGACCTGTGTTTTTCTTTTGTTGGCATTCCATAAAGTGTTTTTTAGTTTCTTTGCTCAATGTCCTTGCCATTTATAATGCTTACTAATTTAAAATATAAAAGGACAATATAAGTGACCCACCAACCTGTTAATTAAATTAGCCTGATACATAATAATCCAGAATAAATCTGTTTTGCCGTGGCCAGACTTTTTTGTAGGGCAGGCCAAATTCTGTAGTTTCAATAGCCTAGGTAAACCAAGTAGATAATACTTGGATTGCCTATAGGCTGGAATCTAGGCTGGTATACATTTTAAGTCGAGGGTATAAACTATTGTGCTCACAATTAGCTTCATTTGATTGGACATGAAACAGAGAAGAGGCATAAGGATATTTTTTACCAACTCCACCAGGCTATTCAATATCAGGCTACTGATTTTTCCTCCTGCATGCATATAGCCTAACCTTTGTGAAAAAGCTAATGTTGCCGTACCCTATAAGGCTAACTGTTTAGTTGGTTATCATATTTTTACTGAGCCTAATTTGCCAAAGCAGGGAACACTGTTTACTTTCTGCCTTGGGGGCGGGTTCTATGCGTCCTCTCTCTAGCCAAAGCGTTCAGCTTTTGCCTCTACGTCACCTGACCACGCGCTTGCATGCAAATCACGCCTTTCCTGGCGCGCCATTGGCCACCTTCACCTCATTTAGTCGCTGTCAAAGCGCATCGTATGGGTATGCTCTATTAACTTTACTACTACAGCCACAGAAAGTATAGCTCAAAGAGACTTTTCATCGAACTGGAAGTGGAAAAACAAGCGAGGAGAAAAATAGTGCCAAAGACGCTGTGGAAGTTTATCGAAGTAGCCTATCTTTGACACTCTGGATTGTAACTACGTTTTTACCGTGCTCTTTTTTCCCTGGGAGGTTTGCTGTGCGCAACTGTGCCAGCCGAGCCGGACGGAGGTGCCGTGACTGAATGTTTCTGTGTATTTGTTGAAAAGTTAACGCCGGGTGAATGTATAGCATGATGATGGAGACTGACCTGCACTCCCCAGTGCCCCAAACGAACACAAATTCGGGGCACACGGGATCAAGCAATGGTAACAAAGTCAATCAAGACCGTGTGAAGAGACCGATGAACGCATTCATGGTTTGGTCTCGGGGCCAACGACGTAAGATGGCACAAGAGAACCCCAAAATGCACAACTCTGAGATCAGCAAGAGGCTGGGTGCTGAGTGGAAAGTGATGTCCGAGGCAGAAAAGAGACCCTTTATCGACGAGGCGAAGCGCCTGCGAGCTATGCACATGAAGGAGCATCCGGATTATAAGTACCGACCGAGAAGGAAGACCAAGACGCTACTTAAAAAGGACAAGTACTCTTTGGCTGGTGGGCTGCTTACAGGGGCAGGTAATGGTGCCGGTGTTGGCCTAGGGGTCGGGATGAGTCCGGGGGTCGGACAAAGGTTGGAAAGCCCCGGGGGTCACGGTGGCGGAGCAGCCGCCAGCTACGCACACATGAACGGCTGGGCGAACGGTGCATACTCGGGCCAGGTGGCTGCCGCAGCGGCGGCTGCGGCAATGATGCAGGAAGCTCAACTAGCCTACAGCCAGCACCCGGGGAGTGGGGCGCACCACCACCACTCACACCACCATCACCCGCACAATCCCCAGCCCATGCACCGCTACGACATGACCGCTCTCCAGTACAGCCCCATATCGAACTCTCAGAGTTACATGAGCGCCTCTCCGTCCGGCTACGGCGGGATAACCTACACACAGCACCAGAGTTCTGGCGTCTCCTCGTCTGGATCAATCGGTACACTGGGGTCGCTGGTAAAATCAGAACCGAGTGTAAGCCCTCCCGTTTCCACTCATTCGCGCGCACCGTGTCCTGGGGACTTGAGGGACATGATAAGCATGTATTTACCGACTGGGGAAGCTGCTGGTGACCCGTCCGTTCAAAGTAGACTTCACGCGCTGCCACAGCACTATCAGAACTCCACGACAGGGGTAAACGGAACAGTTCCTTTGACACATATTTAAAAATAACAATGTGCGACTGAAGCACAAAGAAATAACGTTACCAAATATTTATCCATTTTAGATTGTTGCTATGCCTACTTGTTTTGTAGGCTTGTAAATTGAAGACAAACAATAATCTTCAAAATTACAAATAGGTAAAGCGAAGTTTTCAGTGGGGTAGGCTATTGTCTGTACAAGTTTGAGAGGCAAGTAAGCTGTATTTGTTGTGCTTACTCTCCAACTAAAAGGCATGCCAAGTTTGAGACGATTTAGGTTATCTTGTGAAGGCTGGTGATTTTGAAGTATTTTTTGGTTTTCTGTGGGAATATAACCGTTTTTGAAAAAAAGAAAATTTACACAAGATAATCTTGTGGTTAGAATTAATTTGGAAAGTGTTTTAAAAAGTTTATAAGACTTCAATTAATTTTACGTTTTCTCTTGTTTGTAAACACGTGCGTT
The DNA here is from genome assembly GCF_054491055.1 of Hypomesus nipponensis. NCBI lineage: Eukaryota > Metazoa > Chordata > Actinopteri > Osmeriformes > Osmeridae > Hypomesus > Hypomesus nipponensis. The sequence continues at coordinate 6,960,186 of NC_140372.1, forward strand.
GCTGTAACTGAACAATTTGTTTTTGTTGTTGTAAAAAAACCTGTAAATTGTGAATAAATACTAGAGGAAATTGATAACAACTGTAAATAACTTAATGCATTTCTGTCAGGAAGAAAACCTTTTCGTTGAGTTAAATAAATTTCTCAGATGTTGCACTGGTTATGAAAACAGGATTTATTTTTTTATTGTGTGTGGCCTTCCTGCCATCATTTTATTCTACGTAGCCTATAGTGTCCAGTTGTTTTTTATCTCTTTTATCAACATTTTTTGCAGATACTTGTGAATTTCTGAGACAGGGAAGTTGGCTGAAGCTGGCCCTATCAAGTAGGCCTCATGTCAAAAACTAAATCGTATTAAATTGCTCTGTGACCCAATATGAGGAAAGGCGCAAGGCAATATGCGTAAAGACGGATGAATTAATAATGATCGACGACTAGTAGGTTGATTGTTTGACTTGTCTGTCGGCGTGGCATGAACACCAAAATTGTCTCAAAGGTCTTTAAGGATTTTATTATTACTTAAAATTAGTACGATAATCTGTTCATGGCTGTGACCTCTAAAACGTCTGTTTTTATTACAGGTCTCCATGTCTATGTATATTTAACCTTAGTCAGTTGAACATCAGCTGATCAAAAACGTATCAAAAGTTCATGCAAATTATAACTTATGTGGCTGTTTTATGTGATTTATTAATACTTTTTTTTGTTTTTAGTACGAAAAGAAAAGGACGACGATGTGGTAGTCGCGATGAGAGGGGAGCAGGACAGGTTCGCGAGCACACACCTGTTGAGTTGTGACCGATCTGGCGCGAGAGGAACTTTATCTCGTTCGAATCATGTTCTGACTTTATTTCCGAACGGGCTCACATTCAATCCTTTATATGCTTGAAAATACAGAAGATACTCAAGCATAGGAACGAATGCCAGATTATATTACCTTTACTGCATTTAACTTGTCTTGTTGAATTCGTTTTATGTCAAAATTTACTTTTGATCGTTTCTGGATTGTTCCATAAATCCTTTGTAGCAAAAATCTCCCCTTGCGTTTATGTGAAAAAGAATGTTCTAAATTTGTTTTAAGCCTCAATTTTTTTTCTTCAATTTTTGTTAAGTGTTGATAAAAATAGGATTTTAGATTTTTTCTTTCAGATTACTCTATTTTCAATTAGCCCTCTTGAAGTTTTATTTCCTCGAGTTAATTTGATACCCCAGGCTATTTGTCAATGAAAAGTAAAATGTGTCATTACATAGGCCTGTATTTGATTTGAAGATAAATAACTATCTCAAATAGCATATGATATTACTGAATGAGATTTCCTACATGCAAACTCGTTCATATTTGGTTTGTCTGAAATTACCTGTTTTCAAAAAGGGAAATAAATATACTCTGACAATAATATTTCATTTTTAATTTGATCATTGACATGTTAAGATTACTGCAGCCAACGTGTTTAGGGATTCTTTAGTCAATCATTTTAATGAAAGTAGACACGGTGTGTGATCCGTTTGATACGATGATGAGCACATTGTGAGCAGGTTAGATAGAAAGTTTACTTTTCAGGAATGCCTATTTCAGACCTGCTGCTGGCATTTGCTGAGATGACCTCTCCTTCCTATTTGATGTAGATGACCATAGCACGATGTTCATTTAATTGACAGAGGAGTGTATTATGGCATTGTCAAGGCTCCCTTCCACAAACGTCAGGGTCGTGCCCCCCTAAGCTTGATCCTAAACTAAGGCAAATTCAATGAAAAGTAAATGATGCTCATACAATGCAATTCGTGGTATTCATCAGTCAATGAATTAACTCCAGATTCCCATGCAGGTCTATAAAATATTCTATGGAGTTCGTGGTGACAACCGTGAAGGCTTGTGTTAGTCCATCAATTGAATGATCATTTTTATAACCTCTTTTGATAAGGCTATGCTGTTTGCTTTTATGCTCTGAACATGTGATGGCTACATCAGTAGGATACGCCTTCTAGGAGCGTCAGTGGCTGCTTTCATCGGTGCATGGGATTTAGTCTGAATGAGTGTCGTTGTGAAGAGTGTTTTGTGCTGTCCAGAAAAGGATTAGGAGAGTCTGCAGGACTAACCCAGGGGTCAGCGACAAGTAAAGTATTCCACGATTAGGCACCGGAACCATGACATCACTCCCCAGAACAGCGGCAAGACACAAGTAATATTTCACTGAACCAAGCATGATTAGAGACGCGTGTGAATCCATGGTATCTTCCCCGTTGTTCAGGGATTGTCTGAATTTTACTCCCCTAAAATTTGCGACCATGCATGCAGAGCATTAAAGTAGGCCAATAAATACTTAAAATACTCATCTTATTTACAGTATACAACACAATTGTCATTCATTGTATGCTATAATCAGTAATGCAGAAAGTCCTAATTTAGTTAGGCTAAGATATGAGGCAAACATATGTATAGGCTATATATAGGCTATATATATAGGCTATATATATAGGCTATATATATAGGCTATATAGGCTATATATATAGGCTATATATATATATATATATATATATATATATATATATATATATATATATATATATATATATATATATATATATATATATATATATATATATACATGATAGATACATGATAGATAGATTGATAGATACAGATATAGATATGTAGGCTATGTATGTATAAGATCTTAACTACTATATATCCTGGCTACATTGTTGGCCTATATAGATCAGACTAGCCATTACATCCATATCGTATTGAGGGACTGTGTTTACAACATTGTCCACACAAAACATCTTTAAAATTCAGTGTAAATATTTTGTTCATTTTCATTAACAATAGAATCCCCACTCAATGGAAGAGGGAGAAAGGAAGGAGAAAGCAGAGGCCCATGAACATTAAATATCTACCACAAGGTAATTCTTATCTTGTAGACACCGATACATTCCGCACTCGGAAGCCCTCGCTGCTCGCTATCCGTAAAACCACGATCTCTTGCACTCTGTGTCCTAAATGTGGATAATTACCACCCGTTTATCACGCCTCCGCATATTTGCCTCTTTCCTCCCAAAAAACTCTCCGTTGCTATTGGACGGCGTTCTGTCACAGGAGATTACGGAGACAGATTGCAAAAACCGAATGTGCTGAAACGAGATTAGCGTGGAATAGAAATAGCAACCAAGGCCAATAAATTCCTCGCGAGGGCCTTATCGTGCAATTACACGTTGACATGTTTAACAATTTTCAGCCTCTTAATCCAAAACCCCTTCCAAAAGTAGACTGTGTTGTCAGTGTATGCGCTCTGTAGTAAAACACACACCCTGAACCAAAATCTGAATGCACAGCAAAAGGGTGCTGATTGAATGAATTGCTAAACGTTTTATAAACTTTTCCCAACCAACCACCAATTTTCAAGGGATAAGAGCAGGCGTGGATTAATAAACAGATGACAAACAAAATGTAAAAAATGAGGACAGAAGGTTTACTCGGTCAGTATTGCATCGGCCCATTAAACTCCGTTATTAACTCCATATTATATATTTCAAGGTCCAAACGTCTTGATGAATGAAACAGCGTTTTATAGTTCACCCCCAGTTTAAGATATTTCGCTGTTGCAAAGCCTGGTCAGAGATGATTATGAATGCCTCTGCTGGAATTTGGCTGGGATTGGGGTTTGGAAAGCCACCCAGTGCTGACTCCCCATGCATTGAACGGACTGTGTGTGTGCGTGCGCGCTTTTGTGTATGTAGTGGGTTGGCTGGTTGGAAAGTTTCACTCAGTCAACCGTGCTGTCATTGGCTTCACAAAGCTGATTACAAGCCTCAGCGAATTCCTGAAGGCAACGAAATGCGACGCAGGTGCAAGGGAGACCAGAAGCCCCCTCGTTGCGCATGACGAGAACCATTGGGACAAATCCACAGGACCACACAAAAATCCAGCCCTCCGATATGGGCCTATATTGGAAAAAAGCCACGAAAGAAAGAGAAACAGAAAGAGAGCGCAATCATGCAAGCACCATCCTAAAATCTTAAAACATTATTTTTATACTGAACTTCTCTAGCCTCACTTTTGTGTATGAATTTCTTTGGACTTGGTTGTAGGAAGATTAACCTACTGCATTATGGTTTTATAACCATAGGCTATGATTTGATTCCACACATGCTTAGGATACTGTAAGCTACTGTTTATAGGTATTTGGGCAGCGTATGTATTTTTTACACTCATTTGTCAAATGTAATATTTGTTCTGTAATGGCGGAACAATAACTGGCGCGATACCATAACGTCATATTCAATTAGAACATTTTCTAGTAATCAATTACCGAGGAAGCTCCCGTGGGAGCAGTAATCAGCCCAGTCTGGCCGCTGCAAGCTTTAGTGATCAAGCCTATCGGGATTCTTACTGCGTAGACAGCAGACTTGAGGATTGCTGGCAAACTGTTTCTGGGCTGTTCGATTTGACGAAAGTCGCCTCTTTGAAACAAGATGATGTTATAGGGTTCAGTTTGGTTCTAATTGATCAGACAATCAGATTCGAAATGTCATTCGTTTTCGTACCAGGACTTCCATCTCTGAATTGCAATGCGTACTTAACATGTTTAAATGAATGGCTCGGCAGGCTTTAAACTGAGAGAACACTCAGATCACATGGTCTTCATCACTTGGACCAAAGTTCCAGGCAGCGTTTTTGAATACGCCCCAACAGGAATCCATGGCAGCAGAGGCATTAATGCATAATTTCCTCTACACGTTCCCATGTTCGTACCGTGCACTGGATTCTGCCTAGTCCGTCACCGGAGCCCTGAGCTGCTGTCACCCCGCTCACCCCCACCATCCTCGGGTGATTATCGGACAAAAGGAGTATCCCGGGCCGGTTATGGTAGTCAATCAACCAGAACGGACTATGCAAATTGTTAAGAAAGGCGAGAAGATGGCGAACAGAGCTCCCAATTGTTCGGCACATTTCACAGCACCATGCAGCTGCACCTCCGCGGTTGTCCAGGACACTGTTGATAATCCCGGGTTAAAGTACCCTCGCCTTGCGTCTCGCCTGCACACACACACACACAGACACACACACACCAATATTTAGTATATTGTAAGTAAAAGTCAAGCCATATCCCATCAATTTAGGACTTTTCTGAGGATATAGGCCTTTTTCCAAAAGTAAGAATGTTGCATTTTGAGAACCAACAGTCATGACTTTTCTTTACATTGTTTGTTTTTTTGCTTACATTTTGTTAAACCATATGTTCACATGGTTTGATAACACTGCGCTAATCATTGATTATATAAATTTTTGCATGTGCCTTTTGTTTTCCCTACAAAATATCTTAATCATTATTTTCAACTAATGTCTTTAGGGTAAACAAAAGTCAATATGCCCATTTCACGGAATTTTCCAGCAATAACGTTTGTGTCCTGGAGCTGTCCAGGTGCTGAACTGCCATTGAAACGTCTTAAACTAGACCCTTACTGTCTCTTCATTTTCCAAAGGATTTAAGGCACTGGACCCATTGGATACCCATCAGTCTGTGTTGCCCAAACTTTTTTCGTTGGCTAGATTTGAATGTGGATGATTCTAAAAATCATTAAATAGTCCGTTAAAATATGAGATTTTAATTCTCACTATTGCATCTACTTTTATAGAACCAAATAATTTGGTATTTTATTTAGTGCACATCTCTCCCTTTCCCCCCGCCCCTTCCAGCGTTCTCTCTGTTGCACAATCACACACGCACACAATTGATTAGGATGCGACTAGTTTATATTTTTGTCCTAAGAACTTGAACTAACATTCATATTTTGAGCCTGTAAATCTGAACAACTACTGCAACTACATCAGGTACAGCCTTCCTGAGAAGTTGAGCCATGCACTTTCAAAAACTAAGTAAATGACCTGAAGAGCATTTATCCCAATAGCCCAACTCTAGCATCAGCTCTGTAATCACCAATCACCAAGTCAAAGGTCTACAGTAGGTGCTCTTTCTCCTCGCTGGGAGCCTGCACGAGTCATTGCTATGTAATTTGCAGACTGCAGGTGGGTCAATCCTCGGTACATTTTTGTCCACGTCTTAGTCTTTCTCTGCCTTCTCCTGTCATTCTGCCAAAAAAATAAACGGCTGCAAATTAGTGTCAATTAGAAGGCCGGCTGTGTAATTTAGTGGCGTTTTGACACGGAGAGCCTGCAGATGTGTGGAAGTCAAAGCGAGCCGCGTCCCCAGGGGCAGTTAATTAACTCGTAATAATCCACTGACCTGGGGGTTAGGGCACAGGCCAGCTCGGGTTTAGTCTCCATTAGACACTGCGAGGAGACGCGGTGTGAATGTTCGGATGTGTGTTAGTTTCTGTGTGTGATAGTGAGACAGTGTCGGAGTGCCAGACTGTCAAGATATTTGTGTGAGACACACAGACACACAGACACACAGACACACAGACAGATGCATGCAGGCAGGTATGCAAGAAGACATACAGGAAATCAAGGGGCCTTTATTGTATGCAAAAGTGTCTGTGTAGTTTTACGTATGTGTGTACCATGTGCTGTTTGTGCATGTTGTGTGTGTGTGTGTCTGCTGTGTTTGTGCAGAGCAGTATGCAAATCCCAGGCAGAGGGATTTGCTAAACCCAAAGAGCCATGCTTGTTAGTGATACCCTGGCTAAAGATTTGCACAAACACCCACCTCCTTGATCCACTTTCATAGTTATTATTACACTGTCCGCGAGCCGGGAATCTTTATTGGCAGTGTAGTAGCATGGATCCGGGATTAAACATGGTGAAGAGAACAGTCAGAAGGTATTTACAGATTCTCATTATAGCTTCATAATCTGAATCCGCATACAAACACACAAGCTTAGCCATTTCCACTCGACTGTCCCCTTTACCTCACAGATTTTTCACTTTTAGCGGATCAAATATGTAGTTTCTGTTCAATCTAGATCACTTCTACATGGAACGAATAGGGATGCAGATGTGTCTAAATAAGTGGATTTCAAAGGGTTGTTTTAGGAGTTGAATTGTTATTGTAAAAATATAAGTACAACTCTACTGTAGGCCAAATCACAGTAACAAAACATCTTGTCTGTTCTTCATCTTCAACGGTTTCATACATGGATGCAGGTATGACAGACAATGTAACGTGTACATACACAAGAGTTACTGTTGTTCTACAGTGGTAGATTCTTGCGTTAATTCAACACTTTTGACACAAAAAACTACAACAGTCTGTGAGACCATTAAGGGGTTTCCCATCCCTTTGAACCATGGGGTGCCCAAGCCTTTAACTGTGTAGAGTTATCACCTAACAGCAGAGTGTTCTGAAATGCTTAAAAAAAAATACATTTGAAGATGTATTAGTGTTTCCTTCCTTCTCTGCCAGTGGGCGCCGGCATACGTTAAGTACATGGCAGTTTCTTTTTTTTTTTGAATCTCCAAATTCCCAGCGTTGCTAAGGTGCTTTGGGGAGAGGATTAGCTTGGGCTGGCAGGGAGAGAGAAAGCAGCAAAGCTACACGCAAGAGGAAGACAAAGAGGGAGAGGGAGAGAGACCGGGAAGGAAGATGTGTGGGTGAGGAGGGAAGGAGAGAACCAAGTGAAACGCAGGTTGTATCAACATGACTGGGGAAGAGAGAACAGAACAGATCTAAATAGCAATTAGCACAGGGGAGAGGACGGTACACCATCACACCCCCAACAGGGTGAGGCCTGTCAGTGTACTGCACTTAACACACACCTTTGCCTGCCAACACCATCACACACACCTACACACACACACACACACACACACACAGACATACACACACATTCTGTCTTCTGTAAGCACCTGACATTGCATGTCAAAATCAAAAACTCATCAAGTTTTCCTACAGATATAGTACACATTTTTATTGGTCTTCGTGCAAATACAAAACCAATACACACAACACATTTTTGTGTACCCCCTTCAAGCAAAAAAGGTGTGTCCAATCATCATACAAAGAGGGCCTACTTTACATCAGGTGAAGTGTTGCAGTCCTCCTTTTTCACGGTGAATCCACTTCCTCAACAGGTTAGCTGGCAGAGCTATAAGTCAGGGGACCTGTCAGGGTGGTTGGGGGAGGAGGGAGGGAAAGGGGGAGGAGGGGGGTGGAGGTAGCGGGGAAGGATGTGAGGGGAGGGGTCAAGGCCAAATCCTCTTTGATAGGTGGAGTCCTTCTAGGGTCCTGTTACAGCTTTGAAGCAACCGGATCTGCCCCTGTTTGTAAAAGTTGACACAATGAACTTGACAGACAGCCAGATTTCTCAACCCCTAGCCCCCCCTCCCCCTGCCCTCCTCTCCCCACAGCCTTACCCACCCCCCTCCCCCCACCCCCCACCCCCCTCCCCCCTCCCCCCACCCCCCTCCCCCCTCCCCCCTCCCCCCTCCCCCCTCCCCCCTCCCCCCACCCCCCACCCGTTTAGGGTTACTGTGATCTCATTATGTGGTCTGAATGGGGACAAGTAATGCTATCTGGGGCGGCTTGGCGTGGCCCTGCACAGCCTGAACCCCATCGCCTTTATCCTCACTAGCCTTGATTACCTGAACCACCGCATCTCTGTTTCAGCCACTTATCTCATCCAGAAATAATCATCTGATCAGTCATGCTATGGAAGAGGCACAGTGCTACTGGCGGGATGCAGAGGAAGGGAGAGATGAGGTGGCAAATAAACCACACACACACACCTAGACACACATACATAAACACACTCCTGCTTAGGCACACACACACTAACATTCACGTACAAATAGGTGCACTCTTACTCATGCAAGTTACACACGCAGTGTAAACACGTCAATCAATACTGTATGCTTTGTGTGTTTTCAGAGTAGCACCCTAGGTGACACTGACTATAAATGCTGTACTGTATATTTTCAACTCATGGAGAGACACATTAAAATGCTCCAACCCTCCTTTATTGAGGCGACGTAATACATCAGAAGTCACAGATAATGTAACAGTTTCTAATCATCACTGTAATGCAATGACAGAAGAAGTAAGTATGGTACTTCCATTAATAGGTAAAACCAGTCAATGTATCTAAGGGCCAAGTACTCGTGAAATAAGAAAGTATTTACTAGGGTATTTACCTTTAAGCAGTAATATGTGACATGGTGTGAATTTTCACCTTAAAATGTCCTGAATTCAAGTACTTTGTACCTGACTGATCAAAATATTGCTTGTATTTATTACACCAATGGGTATTATTCTCAACCATCATAGCTGACATGAGTGACAACAGTAGCCTTGAAAGACCAGTGACCTTCTCTGTTCAGATATTATTTATTTTTGACTTTTATGAATTAAAACTTTCACATTTGGAAAATTACCCAGCAACTGTATGTGTTATGTCTGTGTAATGCTGTGTTGATATGTGTTTATATACACGAAAACAAGAACGTAGCAAACAAAAAATTTCAATTCAAACCCATCACTTTGAAAAATGAAAAGGGTCATAAAAAACACACAAACATTGCATGAAAAGAGGGGCAAAGAGGGCCAAAGGGAAATGGAGGCAGGGAGGCGATTGAGTGTATTTAGACCTCCCAGAGAAAAGTAGCTACAACTTCGAACCTCGATCGCTACAGCCCTATTTTACTGTACCAATTTAGCGCGGCCCCCTGTGTCTCTGGCTAGCTTCGAACATAGAGGCAAGGACAATAGGCCCCTGCAGAGCCGGGCCTGCCTGCTTCCCTGCAGCCGGGGAAAGTGCATGCCAAAACCACAGGGACACATTACCGCCACATTATTCTGCCCCCCAGTCTCCACTGGCCGGCCCACCGGCCCCTCTCCTGCTCCCCAGGCATGCTAAGTGCAGATCGGGGGAATTAAGTGACATTTTCCCAAAGTTGTGACCTTTGTTTTTGCATTGACTGAGAGGTTACATTAAGGTGGCGAGACGAATACACACACACACATCAAGCATTGGTCACACACAGGCATGCTTCCCCTCGCACACGCATGTCATTCCTGGCTGTCTCTCTGATAGGTTTGGTCTTCCAGGCTCTTTGTCTGTCTTGTCTTTGTGTCTGTCTCTCTCCCTGTTTGTGATCCACCTTCCCCCAGTTTGACAGTCCTAGCCCAGATATGGTAGTTGTCACTGGGCTTGGCTCCAGTCAGTGCAGGTGGGGGGTACTGGGGCCTGTGTTGCTGGGAGGAGAGGCTTCCACTTGGGGTTCCTCCACCAAGAAGAGCAGTTGTTCTTCTTTATGTGACACCTTAGTCACATGACTAGTCCACACACTCTCCCAGTTTGTGAACTATGCCCATGACTGCAGAGTAACAAATGAATTGTAGCAGGTAGACTGATGAGAGGGCTAGAAGGCGCTTTAGAAGTGAATGTGGAGGAGATTGTGAGGCAGTAAAGACTCTTGTCGATAGGTGTAGGTCAAGTAGACATGCCTAAAGATAAGTAAAGATACTTTACGGACCTACTGTGACCCAGTATTATTTTATCTGTTTAAAGTTGTCCTGAAAACGGTGTAAAAAGTTTATTTTTAGTTTTTATCTTAATTGACTGGAAAGTTCCACAATCATCTTGCCTTGCACAGCCTTCTTCAATCCCATCACATTGGATCTGTGGCTACAGTCAAGACACTGACAAAGGAATTATTTCCCTTGATTCCTTTCCTCCCAGCCACCTTGCTTTCTCGCTTACAAGCTACCTCTGATCAAAATGTTTAACAGGTTCGTCAGTGACATATGGTGAGAACACAACATGTTTCCACACCCTCTAATGCTGCTTCTCTACATGTTTCTTCCTCAGGGGGTAAAGACCAATGAAGTCTCTCCTTCTAAGGATGCCACCAGAGAATACATTGATTGGCAGGAAGGAATCTGGTCTGGATGAAGGAGATTCTTGTTCTCCTCACCACCCTAAGGGGAGCGACTGAGGTACGATGGACCAGAGACAGGCCAAAGAAGAGGGGCAACAGACAGACATGCGAATGGACTGACACGCACACACACACACATTCTGCTCACACACCGTGCACACTCCCAACAGAACACGGACTGACTCAGACTTCCAGAGGAGAGCCAAGAGCCTCACGTCTGTTTCCTCCCCTGTCCAGCCCAGCCCTGCCTCTTCTGCAGAGGCGAAGGAGGACGATTATCATAGGAACCATCTTCATCATCTATTGATGGTTCAGCAATCAGAGCCTGGAGACGTCAGAGCCCCTCCGGCTGGGAATCATTTTGTACCTTTTAACCTCAGAGCAAAGAGGGCCAGGCTTTTAGTTTGACAGGCAGTAAAGAGCAAGAAGAGAACTGGTAATGGGATGCACCCAGCTGGGCTCGACTTTGGCAGAGGGGCAAAGGCAGGGGCAGGGGTGAGGGCAGGGGTGGGGGGGGGGGGTGGGAGTAAGAGAAGGAAGCCTAAGAGAGGGACTGGGGATGTGAGGGGAGTGTAGGGCAGGAGAAGGGAAAGGGAGGGAGGCAAAGGGAGGGTTTGCAGAACAAGCAGGGAACTAGGATGCAACCCGCTGGCTTCTTAGGAAGTGCAGAAGCAGAAGGACAGAAGGGTATAAAAGGGTAGGAAGGTTATGTGAGGATGAGGTACTGTGGATGGGTTGTTTTTTACATACATTTATGGATGGATTTAGCCCTAATACTGCCATCTATTATCTCAGTGTAACAGTGCAACACAGCCTGGGTTGGATTTCTATCAGCAACAATCCTTTTCCTCCTGGTTGTACAGTAACAGTATTGGTGATAAAGGTATCTTTATCATGGGTAACTGGTGATCATTTGTTAATTCCAAGATTGTCAAATAAAAGTCTCTCTCCTGATGTCCTTTTGGGGTTTTCATTGTCAATGTACTGGAGAAAACGTCCATCGTCTCAACGAAAACGTTGTTTTCAATCTGCTGAGAAGTGCTGATAACACCTTTAGGTACACTTCAGTAACATGGTGCCCCCTCCACATGAACCACATCTGAAATGTCAGATTCTGATCCTCTACTGTTATGAAGACGACATCTGGATAGCACCCTGACAATGTGCTCAGATGTACGACCAGTCATTTACCTTACTACCCCTTCATCCAGACTTCACAACATCCAAGCAGAGCAGAAATAACACATTCTCCCCAAAGACCAAGGACCTAACAGACCCTAGCAGGAAGCTAATTGACCTGCAGCTCCTCCACATCCCTGTGGAAACACAATGAGCACGGTCATTACATTACCTTTGATTAGGACCACTTTCTAACAAGGCATGGGGGGAGGGGGGGGGGCAAGGGGTGGAAGCCTATACATGGAAGTAGCTCATTGTGCCTCGGAACAAGAGCTCCTGTTTGATCTGGGTTATTGTTGAGGGCAGGACCACCGCTGGGAGTCTGCAGATGAGAGGGCTCTGGGGTTTCACCATACAGGCCCTAATGAGCTGATGGACTCAGCCAGATATGGTACACTCTAATTAACCAGTGAGCCAGTGGCTTGATAAGAAAGAAACATAGAGAGAGAGAGGGAGAGAGAGAGAGAGGGAGAGAGAGAGAGAGGGAGAGAGAGAGAGAGGGAGAGAGAGAGAGAGAGAGAGAGAGAGAGAGAGAGAGAGAGAGAGAGAGAGAGAGGGAGAGAGAGAGAAGGAGAAAGGTTCATAAGCTTTGTTACTGTAGTTTTGGTAATCAATTATATTACTGACAGGGGTTTAAAGATGCCCCCCCTTCTCTCACACACATAAACATTCAGCCAACTGTTGTGTCTGAATGAACTGCTAATACAATAGGAACCAATCAAAGTTGTGATGTTTCTAAAGACTCAAGCCTGGGTTCTCTGTCAAATGTAATACAAATCCAATTAAAGTATCACACCTCCCTTCCACCAAAAAAACACACAGATCAGCTGTAACAAATTATCATGCGATGACAATGGCACAACATTAGCTGAGTTGTTTAACATGCTACTCTTCTTTCTGAAATAAACCTTCCAAATAAACCTCCCATTGACTTAGGTGAGTTACTTCACGTCGTCTTTGACCTGTGTGACATCTGATTGGTCTCACCTGGCCTGGCAGCCAAGTGTTCCTCCCTGCAGCCCCGGGACCGGGGCCAAGACCTGTCAATCAGACGTAAACCAATCCTATGGGCTGTGGCTGGACAGGGGATCATGTTCAAGCCGTGGGGGATCTACCGTTTACAACACAAGGCCTGCTTTGCAACTCTCTCTCCCTCACACACTTTCTCTTTCTCTCTGTCCTTCTCGCTCTGTGTCTTTCTGTCTCTGTTTGTGTTTCTCCCTCTCTCTACTCTGCATAGAATCCATGGAGACAGGCCGACCCACGGCTTCTCTGTGCATGTGTGTGTGTGTGCACGTGTGTGTGTGTGTGTGTGTGTGTGTGTGTGTGTGTGTGTGAAAAAGAGAAAGATATATACCCGTCAGCAGTTTCTGTGACACACACTATGCACCTGACTGCTTAAACACACACACGCACACTGTCACCTTTTCCCTTTTCATCATATCCTAGTTTCTTTGTTCTCATATTGAACTGAAACGTAAGTTTGTTTGAGACAATGAATGTACTGCACAGTTCATATTGTATGGTTGTGTACAGAGGTGGAGGGAGATATGCATGATGAATGCCTGCAGATCCACTGCAGCCTTGGCTGCCTGGCGACTGGCGACTGGCTGGAAGGGAGACTCTCAGATGATGTAAGACACCACTAATCCTTTAACAGCCCAGTAAGGAACAACACTCCCACACACACACACTCCAACACACACACATGCACACACACATGCACACACACACACACACACACACGCACACACGCACACGAACATGCACACATACGTACATGCACACAAACAGACACATAAATGTACATGCGCGGGACAACTCCTGTGCAGTGTGGGATACAAACAGCATGGCTTACCTGGAGGGTATGCTGTACCTGCAGCATGGGGGTAACTACTATGCTCCCGCAGGGTTTAAGGAGTGATGTGGAGGTCATTTTAAAAGTTGATCTTCAAGTCATGATACAGTCATTTTGATTATGTTGGAGTGCTCATCTTTGGGGGAAAACGAGCGAGTCAGTGAGCAGGCGAGTGATGATCGCACGAGGCAACGTGTGACCAAGTCAGGGTGTCGACGTGTTCTACATGTCAAGGGCTCGCTCTTGACCTTCTGTAACAAGCCACCGGAACCTTCTGCTGGGCTCGGTGTCACGCTGATGTGCCACTTCCCTGGTACCTATGTCAGGGGCGTGGCCCCTATCACTCAGCCCCAGGTCACAGGGCTGGTCTGCTACCTCATTGTCCCACTAATCCCCTGCTGTCCATCAGGCTCCGCTACGAGGTTACCCCTGGGGAGGGCCGGCGCCCAGGCTGCCCCTGGGGAGGGCCGGCGCCCAGGCTGCCCCTGGGGAGGGCCGGCGCCCAGGCTGCCCCTGGCGCCCAACTTTCATCTCATATCCTGTGACGGAGAAGGAAGGGAGGGAGGTGGCGGAGGAGGCAGGAGAAGAGGGAGGCGAGGAGGACGGAGGAGGGAGAGAGGTAAAGAACGCTAACGCAAGTGGGTCATTCTTGAGCCGTCCCAGCCTGACATGAAACACACGCCTGCACCAGCAGACCAACAAGGTCCAATCCAGACATGTCACACCGTGTCAACATGGCAAAAAAGCGCATGTGTACTGAAAAACTCCTCTTCAGAGTCAACCTCAGATCACATCCGAAAAGTGCCTTTTGTGAGCCCTTCCTCACCGCAGCTAAGACAGAAGTCACTCCATGCCTACTGGCTGGGTTAGATCCTTCCAAGGCTGCTCCTCTATTGATTCACTCAGACTGCAGAGAGAGCCAAAGAGGCAGAGAGGCCACACAGAGGACAGCTCTACTGTGGGTGTGGGAGAGGTGTCTGCGTTCGGCCCTGCATGCCCTCCGTTCAATAACCTTAAGCAAGACAAGAGAAAGCAGTAGAGAGAGAACAAAGGGGAGGAGGCGATCCATTCAGCATCATTCGTCTTCAATTAAAACCCATTCGTGAATAGGGAGCCCTTGCAAAGTACGCTTCTTTCATCCAGTGACGCCGGTACTGATGTTGAATATGTTCAAGGTTAGTAGGCAGTTTGTCGTGTCTGGGTCCTGAATACCTTAAGCTCAGGAATGGTAAATACTGTAGGAGCAACGAGGTGCCTCACCTCTCGGCTGTCAAGGGTGCCCATGTTCATCCAGAAGAGCAGAATAACACTTTGAGGACAAGGATGAGTGAGATGAGATAAGGAGAAAAGATAAAGAAGAGGTGAGATAAGGTTGTGAAAAAACAGCTAATTCTCTCTCACTTCACTTTTGGCTCTCTTTCACTTTCTCTCTCTGTCTTTCTCTCTCTTACTCTCTTTCTCGCTCGCTCTCTATGTCTGTGTCTCTTCTTCTTCACATTTTCTTCACTTTAAAGAATGTGATGTGTAAAAGTGTGCTAGGTCTTTGTCGAAGGACATCATGGCTTAGTTTGTTGTTGGAAGATTGGTATTGGTGATTAAAGGGGGATATAGTATGGAGGGTTCACAAAAAGGCAAGTGGTCTAAGGGCTAGGGTATAGGGATATGTTTTGAGGGGGGGGGGTCGTTTTCTGGGGGCAGGGGGCTACTTTCCGAGCACCTGCTAATTAAAAATGGTGAGTAAATTGGCCGTGCCAAACAGGCCACCCTTACACCCCCCCCCCTTCACCTTTTCAGTGAAGTGAAGAGGGAGAGAGAGAGAGAAGAGAAGGGGAAGCGCAGTCTGTTTATCTCCTGAGGAGCGTTCTGGAGGAGTGAAGCCACCCCGGGGTTCTAAAGAGGAGCCTCGCCACTTGGAAGGGCCGCCACAAAGGAAGGGAACATCTGCTGGAGGTCACTGGAGACTGCCAAGACACCACCAGGGCCAGGTGCAAGGTTCCACAACGTGGTGGTGTTTGTTGGCGGTGGTTGTGTATATGTTTGGGGGAGGACTGACACTGGAGGGGATGTACCTTTGTTTTTCCCCATGTCACACAATTCACACTGTTTTTCTATCTGTTTCTCTTTCTGCCTCTCTCTCACTCACTCTCTCTCTCTCTCTCTCTCTCTGCCTGTTTCTTTCACACCTTTTTCACACACACACACACACACACACACACACACTGTCTCCTTTCACCACAGTACACATGCTCCCATGTTCACCTGTTTCTTTGTTTAACTCCGTCTGAGCATGCAGACTGCCCAGGTGGAACATGCAGTTGGTTCTACTCTCAGCACCTGTGTGTGTGTGTGCAGCATGTGTGTGTGGGCTCTGCAAACTCAACATCACGTAGGATATACTTTTGTGTTGACATTTTTTTAGGTCATGTTTGCTGTCTCATCACCCGGACAACCAAACACAGAGAAACATCATCCGATTAGTAATATGCAATTCCGTCAGGAAGAAGGAGGCAGAGGCACCACCTTGGCGGAGTTAGAAATGGGCAAAGGTGCAGGCAGCCCTGGGGGGGGGGGCTAGACTGGGTAACAATCGCTCCCGGTGTTCCTGAGATCCCAAGCCCGTTGACCCGACTTAATTGGCCGTGTAATGATCTCGACCCGAGGGGGTGGGGGGGGCAGCGACATAGAGCACTGCCCCGGTTCCCACAGACGCAAGGCGGACAGTGCCAATCTAGCATTGCGCTGAAAGACCGTCGGGAAAGAAAAGCGACACCGGCACAATGGCCCCTCGGACGCGGGGAGCGCATTTCACTGGCTAATTAGGCGCGGACCGTTTCCATAGCCACCCACAGCCCAGCAGGCAGCCGGAGCAAGTGTGTGTGTGTGTGTGTGTGTTTCTCTGTGTGTGAATGTGGGTAGCAGGGGCAGAGAGAAAATGGTGGAGGAGTCCAAATGTTTTCAGCTGATGATTGTTCCTGTCCCTTTTTTATTATGAATTGTAGCACAGTAAAACTATAGCCCCTATATTGCAAGTGACAGTCAGATAAAACATTTTACAAATATTCATACAGCCTCTTAAATTTGTTGAAATGTCAAAAATGATTATGTTTGTCTAAGATTAGTCATTAAGCCATTTTTTGCACTTTCAAAAGCTCTATGACTACTTATTTGGGGACATAGAACAGGGGACATGAGAGGGTTATGAAGAAGAAAAAGCTAACTGTTGACTGAGTACACAACGTTAGGGAGGGTATCCATGAGAGAGTAAGGGATTGGAATGGTTGGTAGTGTGTTTGGGGGGGGTGGGGTTCAGGACAGTCTCTGCATCTCCCTCCTATATTACTGTTTTTGAATGTTTACATTTGCATCCTTGTGAAACAATGCCCCTCTTTGGCACAGGCAGAGAATGACATCCTCACCTCTCTGTCATCGAGGTACGGCGGGCCAAGTGCTTTGAACAGTGAGGTGGGAAAGACAAGGCACTTAACTGTGATCGATAGCGGTGCTCAGAAAACCACCCAGGGCCGAGGGCATGACAGGGGATAGGGCTAATTTGGATGTGGTTGGGTTTGGGGCTTGGGGCTAGGGGTTAGGGTTTGGGGCTAGGGTTTAGGATTGGGGCACAGGTTTGTAGTGAGGTTGAAGATAGGGGCAAGGCTGAGGCTGGCTTGGCCAAAGGCTGATATTGTATGCAACTATTGGTGTATTTTACAACAGAGCTCTCTTTCTCTCTCTCTCTCTCTCTCTCTCTCTGTCTCTCTCTCTCTCTCTCTCTCTCTCGCTCTCTCTCTCTCTCCCTCTCTCCCTCTCTCTCCCTCTCCCTGTCTGGGCTGTGAGAGGGAGGGTGGAGTCCTAAGACAACATCGTTATTGACGACGCCTGCTCTTCTTGATAAGAGTAGGCATAAAATCAATCAACTTGATTGGAGGCAAGAAGGAAAAGGGGACGAGAGACGGACAGAGAAAGACAGAGAGAGAGGAAAAGGCTGTGCCCCATTCTGGCATACAGCCTCAGACTGATGGAGAGAAAAGAAGTGAGGGAGAGAAACAGAGCAGGGAAAGAGAGAGCAGTTACAAGAAGATGGGAGGAATTGGGGAAAATAAAATATCTGAGACAGATTTGGTTTCACAGAATCCAAATGAACTTATACTAAATGTAATGTATTCTGTGCCCGCAGAATACATTATACTGTATTTAGGCAATTTTGCACCCATAAAGAGGTTCTTTATCTTAATGGGTTGGATAAATATTGAATTGAGTGAAATATCATGCCCACCCATTTTGACGTGATTGTTTGATATTAATATTCATCTTTGGTTTTATTATTTCCTGATTTTCTCAAAAGTAATTCGATTTGCATTGACAAATGACTTTTGATAAATGTCCCGCAAAATGAAGAGCTTATGCAAATATTTCCTTTTATATCTCAAAGGACTTTCACTCATTCTCTGTCTTTTCAAATGATGTGTAAAATAGTCTCCTAACATGATTTTGAATATACATAATGTCCTTTTTTCCAACAGAAAAAATAGAAATAGCCTGCTGTGCTAAAGGCATTTGGAGTCGGTTCAAAATCCTGCAGGAAAGAAACATAATTGGATTAAAGGAGTTCTGATTCTAATAAAACACTTGGAACTGATGAACTCTGCTTGAATTTAGGAGACTGGCTTAAGGAATGTCATAATGGATGTGTCCTGCTCGCTTCGGTCCGCCCACTAATCTAACTTAGTGCGACTGCTATCGCCTATAGCTAAGTATGTCTTGTCATAATATTTCTTAATTCCCCCGGCACATCAGTCTAACTACAAAGCGTATGATATTTTAATAATATAGGCCTATCTGTCAAAATACAAAAGTAGCATACACGGTGATCAGAACACTCTATTCAAATATTATTGTGATATCTTCCATCATAATACGTAATAAGTATTAGCGATTTGCGATACTTGACAAAGACATTGACGCAGTACACACAGCCCGACACTTCTGTTTGAATAGGCCTATGTCGCAGTTCAAGGATGTATGCACCGCCATTGTTTTCTTCCGATCCCTATGATGCCCTCCTAAATTGCTTTTGAAGGACTCATAAAGTAGTATTGTATTGAATCATGGTTGCATAGTTACATCTAAGCGAGCCGAGACCAGGCTACGGAATGGAATTTCCAAACAATTGCCTCCGTTATGGGGAGAGGTGAAGGGTGTCGTATTCGTTTTCTGATCGTTCGACCGTTCCCCTGTTTCCAGGTTCAGTGGAGTTCAGGGGTTGCAACGAAGGGCTCGAAGTAAGTCACAGGTGTCATTGCAACTGCCCCGCGTGGTCTTACCCTTTTGTTGTCAATCGGTAGAATGTTTTCTGGTCTAAATGTCAAAATATTTCTGATGGAATATTGGGGATTTGATGACAATGACGGAAATTGTAGCTGTACAGTCTCATTGAAATTTTTATTTCGCGTTTGTATACAACGTAGGCCAAGTATAAACATAAAACCTTACAGATGAGCTTTAGGCGCGAGGCCGTTATGTTCATGAGTTGGTCACGCGGAAGGTAAAACCCAACATTAGAGTGTAACATTTGCATACGTTTGGAAAATTAATTAGTTCATAACACAACCCATCCCAAAATAAAATACAATTATCCTTACTTTACAAAATGGCTAAATAAACCAACATTCACGTTCAAGATAGTCATATGAAATGCCATAGGCCTACCATAGAACAATGACATTCTGTCATTGTTCATCAAATATATAACACAAAAGTAAATAAAAGATGTAATAATAATAATGGTCAGATGTATTTTTAATTATAAATAATGTACAGTAATTAGAAAATGAAAAACAATACAAAAATAAAGGCTGTTGCTCAGCACCTTATGGCCGGAGTATCTGATCAGATCTTGTATCTGCTAGTGTGGTTACTAATGTTTTTATGACGACTCCTTACAATAAAGTTGAGAATAAACTGCACTGCAGAGTTGAGAGGCATCTTTAATTAAATAAAATAGAGGTCATTCTAAGCAAAACGTGTCTAAATCCTGGCACTCTCATCCTAACTCATACTTCAGTGCCTACTGATCCATTAAAAAGCTATTTTATGTCAGTAATGAGTGAGCAACTCCACAGACAAAGAAAAAGGTGTAATGATTCATAAACAATCCTAGCAAATAACAGCAATTTCAGACCTAATTCTGAGATTTCACGTGCGAGCGGCCCTGCACACACTCCATTAAACTGGCTGAATAGCGACTTTATTTTAAGATTACCACCTCAAGTCAAAAGAAAAAAGTGAGACGGCACCATAGATGGTCACTTAATACGATTAATTAATTCAACTCGAGCAGATATAGTCGCAAACAGTCCCATTTACTGCTTTGAGTGGCCAACAGTGCATGTTTTTACATGTGACAAAATGTTTGCTACAGACTGCTGATAATTATTTTATGAAATATGTAGTTTGTCAGCTAGCTCAGCCTTGGTATACAATTATCATGGACACCTAGTATTTAGGCTAGTAAAGCTTTTAATGAGAACTCTATAGCTTGACAAACACTGGGTGGTTGTGAAACTGAACTTAAAGATTGAAACTGTGTACATCAGAATGTGTTTAAAAAGGGTAGAAAACAAATGCTAATTATTTAGTGAGTCTATTATAAACATTTGTATATACTGTAAACTTGACAAGTCATGAGGCACTTGCTGGAGATTTGTTCTGGGCTCCATTATTATTTTTTAGCCTATCTTCTCATGACCCCGGGTTAGATTTGACGTAGCTCCAAGCACTCCCTCTCTAGCTACCTGTGGAGATCCTCTCAAGCTGTGCCTCTCTGCTTTGGTTTTGGAGCCTCTTACACACTCACTCCCTCACTCCTCATCAGAACTTCACTCCTTCTTCTCCTTCCCCACCTTGTTGCTCACTCCACTTCTATTTCTCAGCCCCCCATCTCTTCATCCTCTACCTTCTTTACTTTCTACCCCCTTTCCTCTCTCCTCCCGTGACTCTCTTCTTCCCCCTCTCCTCGTGGATCGACCAATCCCTCCTCTCCTTCTGCACTGTCTCGGCTCTCCCCTCTTCTCCTCTCTGCCACTCTATAGTCTGCTCCAGGGTGTCTAATCAGGGACCCAGCTCCACCTCTCTCTCAGACTAAGGGTCTCTCCATGGCCTCTCCAATGACTGATTATACGGATTACCAGCAGGATAACACTGCTGTTGCCCCAAAAGAGACACCAGTGTGTGTGTGGATACAGGGATAATGGAGGTCGGGACTCTGGAGCAATTTTACATAGTTCAAATCATGAAACATTTTGCACATGAAAATTTGAAATTGAAAAAAAGATTTGCTCGGTTTTTCTGGCTTGGACGTGTTCAAAAAGAAACGGGCATGAAATACACACACCCTCAGGTGATACTTAAGTCTTGTTCAAACCAGTGTTTATGCCTACCAAAAACCTCACTGTTCAACAAAGAACAGTATTTTGAAGTAAACTAGTAGTTGGTTGAAAAGCCTGTTGTTCTGACATGAAGAGGATGTGTCTGATGGATGCGTGACAAGTGAAGTTGTCAGTGTCTCTCCTCTGGGCTGGTGTGCCCCAGACCTAGCTGCTCGCTTCCTCCCTCTGTCGCTTGACACTTCCGTCTCTTTGGCTTTGTCTTTCAGTGTCCATCTCCTCGTTTCCTCTTCTTTTCATTCCCCTCTTCTCCTCTGCACTGTTCTCCTCTTCCACGTTTCTCTCTCCTCTCATGTTTGGCTTTCTGAGTTGACCAAATCCTGTTTTCCGCTGCCAAGCAGACGTCCTGAGGGAGCGGAGCGTCTTTAAGTGAGCGTTAAACCCCTATTCCTGGCACGCACAGCGCACCGATGATGAAAATCCCCCTGCTCATGTCCACATTTACTTTAACCCAAATAAAACAGTTTGCCAGTGAGCTTACCCGTGTTGCACTAACACGAAGGGAAACACAAGGGACATGTTTGAAGAATTATGGCTGGCCATTAAGCTGGCATTGTAAAACTATGTACAGTACATTTACATAAATATAGAATATTCATCATTTCACCTGTATCTTGTCTCCTTTTCAAAATAGATGGATTACTGTAGAAATATTCTCTGTTGTTTGAAACGGTAGATTTGACAGGAACCTGCACTGGTCCACCTATCTTTCCTCTGACAGATGGCCTAATCTCCATACATGATCCAGGATATAAAAGCTAAAGAAAACTGAGAAGGATGTTGACATTAAGTAATTGAGTGGCTTTCCTCTTATCCTGTCCCCATCAAACTTTGACTAGCTCAGTATCATCCTGTTGGTGACTGCAATGAACATCAATAAGCCATACTCTAGCACCACTCTGTGGTTGGAGAGTGAATTGTATTCCTTAAAACGTTGGAAACCACCTGTTATATGTATATGACACTATACCAGTACTGTCTACTGAGTCTGGTACAGAACAATTATATAAAGATCTAGGAAAAACAATAGATTTTTAATTTTTGGTTTTATTACAAGCAATGTACAGTTCTTTGCATTAAAAGCTACGGAAAGGCTGGCAAAAAATCCATGTGTCTACAGATATGAATCTGTTAAAAACTGTATACAAAAAAGACCCCAAAACTGTACATTAATTTAACATTGCTATATATTTATGTATATTGTAGAATGAACAGATAAATACATGGATTTACACAAATAGTCACGGTTATGAGTCATATCATAACACTGTGTCATCGCATTCAAAAAGAGAAATACACATTCTGTTAATCAATAAAGCTTGCCACTGAGTCTGCAAACAAACAGCATTGTAGGACAATATAGAGAATATATAGTCATACCTTTTATCAGCCTTTGTAGTCAATGCTGTACAGAAAGCCTAGAACAACTTCACTTCTACAGACAGGCAGAAACATACAGAAACTCTTTTAGTCAGGACTTAAGCATAGTTCTTAAGCGTAGTTTTTAAGTACAGTGTTGGAAGCAAAATCGTAAAGCTATGTTGTTTTGATTTAGATGGTTCTCTCTCGTTATTTCTCTATCTTTTTTTTTGTATTTTGGTTGTTACAAAACTCAACTCAAACAAATAACAAGTTTAGTGACCATCTCATCTGAATAGAAAAGTAGCAAAACATGATTTATCGCAAATAAAAAATAAAATATCTACTTTAGATGATTCTGATCAAAGGATGGGCTGTAATGGGCATTAAATCACAACACTTCTATGCCCTGATTTTCTATAGTCCAAAATAAAGTCAACAGCAATGATTTCGCTAGACATTTGTTCAATAGCATATGTGGCTGCTATTATGGCCGCAACAAGACGATACGTGATCCGGTTTAGGATGTACTTTGTAATAAAAAAACAGGCCTTTTATACATTTGTTATCCTGAGGGATTCTTTTTTGTAACAAGAAACATAACTAGAACAGTAAAATGCACATTATCTATATTCTTTCACAATACTTTATAGTCAGAAGATCAATATTTATCTCCTAATACAAAAGATAAAAATAGATCTTAAAAGAATTAAGAACCTAGAAACTAGTTAGAAACTAGACAAGACAAGATTTTAGAAATTTTACCCAATGAATCTCAATGTAACATAACTTGATCAATACGGATAATCAGTTTCCATGGTAAAGAAACAGTGCAAGTTTTTTTTTTAAGCAAGTACATTGCAAGGTCAGACATGGTAGCTGAGATGCCAGAGGGAATGAGTAAAAGACGTCATGTTTCAGAACTATCAGTTAGAGATGCTGCTGATATCCAGTCTCAGAATGCAGACTGCTTGAGTCGCCAAAAACACAAGCTTTGTGGGACCAGGGATACTTTCACAGGAAGTGCATGCCAACAGTCTACGTGACTCAACATGAATATACACAAAACACCCCACCCCCATTAAAAAGAAACAGTCACAAGCAGATAGCCCGCACAGACGAGCCCAGTCCATTGAATCCAAACCCATGACCCTAGTGGCATTCGCTTTGTCACTCCTAAATAACTCACGGATACATCATTCATTAGGAATTCATTCTGTGTTAACCTCGTCGCAACGGTAGCTAAAACATTCCGGTGTTATGGCTTTGACGTTGGTCTGTCCTGAATGAAGAGTCATGCCTTTTCTTTCCAGAAGGACAACGTTAATTCATGTCTTGACATTTCCTATGCACACCCACATGCTCAGCACAGCACATCCAGAAAAGGTCAGTGTGACCCAAAGTGGCTTTAACAGATACAGACCACCACATTTAACAGATACAGACCACCACATTTAACAGATACAGAGCACATACTGAGTTACATTTCAGATAGTACCACAAGGCACCTCCTTTCAAGCTGTTCAAATTGTGTCTATAAAATCCTTGGTTTTGGGCAAGTACCATACATATCTTCCACTCTGCTCTTTCTTTCTTGAAAGGTGGTTGTGTCTCTTTGGGATGGATGGATGCATGAATGGACTGAGGGATGCCAAACAAGCTGAAGCAGTGCATGGATTAGAGGATGATTGGCTGATGGGAGGAATGGATGAGAGAAGAGGAGAGGAGGAGGAGTGAAAGGATGTATCCGCCCGAGTGTCGCTTCAAGGACAGAAGAGATGCGAAGGGTGAGGAGAGGATCACAGAAGAAAAGCAAAAAAGGAAGGCATGAATAACCGAGGAGACTCTGAAGGTGAGAACAGCACAGAGGACATGAGGACGGAGACATAGATAACACCTACGATAAGGCCCCATATTATAATATGATATGTATCTATGACCTACAAAGACTCTACAAAGAACGTTAGGCTATTATATGCATCTTGTGACACTTGCAGGGGTCTAAGCCCAATTAGTTAGATGCCATATTACAAAAGGCGTTGTCTAAAGTCTCATTATTTTATACTATATATACTGTATCTTACATATATGTGACATTCATGCTGTAGCTGTACTCCGTCTCTCCATTAAGGCTTCTTGCACCTTTACTTGGGCGGTAAAGGATATGTTCCCTTCCAGATTTAATACAAATTCTACTTCTCACTGCCGGTGAGCATTAAGGCTAAATGGCTAGGTTCCAAACATACACCACGCCTCGTCATCTGTCCTTGTCTTCAGAAGCAAAGTCCATTTCTGCCCATACCCTGCCAAACGTAACATGCCTAATAGACTAAAGGACACAAACGTGCGTAATTAAAAGCCCCATTGCCTTTCCCTGTCTAGCATTTTCCATTAAGTGAACAAGGAAGGGGGTAGGAGGAAAGGGAAAGGAACAAAGAGGACTGAAATGGAATTGAGCCCGTACTGTCTTTCTGTTCAGAACCCTTTGGTTTCAGTTTACTGAGAGCATACTGGCATCTTAAGGCAGGCGAGGGATCCTACTGTAGGTGCAGTATGCTAGTGCCAAGGGGTCCTGGGCCTAAGAGAAGCCCAATATGGGTCTTCTACAAGGAAGTGACATAGTTAGGGGAGAGTCACATGGGAGAGCTGGGAGAATAACTCTACTTCACCACATTAAACAGACACAATAGTCATACTAAACTATATATATATATATATACAGAAAGCACACACACATTCACACAGACACACATTGTAATGCTTCTTGTCTAGCTAAGGTGAGCTACCACTGTATCCTGGCCACTTACAATGCAATAGGATAAGATAAATCTATCCTATGGTGTGTTCCTCCAACACAGATTTGCACAGAGGCAACACCAGTTTGTTCTAGAAGAGGCAGACAGGAAGAGAACAAAGTAAAGAAGAAAAAAAAGAGAAGACACAGGACAATTTGGTCAGTCAGAGCACATGCAACACCATCGACAGCCTATGGGGTTTGTTTGTGACATCACGAGGAGAGTTGACAACCCAGCGCCCAACAGGCGTCCCCCACAGGCTCCTCTGAGTCCCCTCAGCTACAACGCTGGGGCGCAGGGTGGATGTATGTGGACGTGGGTGCAGCTGTGAAAGAGGGTCGCACTTCTGTAAGTATATATCGGTTAGGTGCTCTTGAGAACCGCAGGTTTCATCAGGTTTCCCTGCAGTGCACAGCCTTAGAACAGCATCCACGCGTGCCCCTGTAGTCTTTTAATAGGGCCTGTGCAACAGGTGGGGTTCGCCTCCAGGGGGCGATATTGGCGCCTTGCAAACTGCAGGCTGAGTAACAGACAGGATTCTAGGCTCTGGTCCCAGACATGTATTCTAAAGCAAAGTCTAGACTAGTCTGGTCTACACAGAAGTCTCAGGACCCGCCCCATTGTAGGCGCAGCCCGCTCTGGAGAGACGAGAGCTACCAGCGAATCGGATGAGAGGGGTGAAAGTGCAGTAGTTTGGCTTCCTCCGCCACTGGGTGAACATGAGCTTTTTGGTGAATGGTTCAGACCTCCTTGGGATGAGATTGTGGGGTTCGGCCCTCTTATTCCTGGGGGCGTGGAGAGAAGCCATGGGGGTGAACTCTGAGAGCTGGCCCTTGTACAGCTTGTCTGCATTCTGCAAGGGGGTGAAAGAAATCAGAGAGGAGAACAAGAGGACAGGTATTATTACTTGTGCAAGGGAAGGGAGAGCCACCGGTCCACACCACAGCCGTAATCCCAGCGACATTACATTCAGAACACACCAGAAGCCGTTAGAATGCGCAGATAAAACCAAACAAGAAAAACACAAAAACATGTGCAAACTCAAAGGCATATTCCTAAACATGCATGTTATGAGAGCTGGACGTGTGAGTATGAAGCTGTTCAGCCCCAGTATGTTGTCATAGACAACTTCAGTACGGTTGTGAACCACTAGAGGGAGTGTTTCACTGCGATGGGACGAATCTGGGACTGAACAGCGTTTGAACTTGGGCCGAACGACACATTCACACCACACCCAAACACACAGACAAACACACGCACAGACTAACACACAAACACACACGATTGGTGTTAGTCCATCAGATCCAGCAGGAGAAATACCCAAACCAAAAACAAGACACAAACCACACCTGAGGACCGCAGGGCATAATCCCACTCCACTCCCTTCTTTCTCAAGCCCACTCCAATCCAATCACAGGAGTCACACACAGAGAGAGTCTGACCATGTTGTTACACTGTAGGTTGAAAACCAACATTGCTGGCACGATACGTTCACCCATGGGGTGGGGTTTAGAGAGCAATATCATCATCATGCAATGAAAGATAATCATGTGATGTAGCAGGCAAAGCTGTCATGGTGTGACAGCCATAAAACAACATTGCCCACAACCCCTTGTTTTTTTGAACCACCCAATTGGCAGATGTACATGTAGCATCATGGCCACACCCTCTCTATGGCCATCTCCGAGTACGGCCGTCTTCTTTACCAATCGGTTACCGTGGTGATGCTAAGCCTGGTAGGTGGACACCCCCCCGTCTAGCAGGGAGTCATGGCTGAACATCAGAGCCTTGTCAAACTTTCTATCTGTCATCCTACACTGTGGACAGAAGACACACGAGCCCGCTCAGTACGTCTACATGCAGACACGCTGACTGAACATTTCTTCAGCAGGCCTATGACACACTAGACACAAATCCACACAGGGTAGACGCGCCTAAAAGCATGTACACACACACACACACACACACACATAAAAGAGCCTCTGTTCTTGAGGACTGGTGTTCCTTGCTGGAAAAAAAAAGAAAGTCACTTATAACGGAAGGGATCTGAAAACTGTGACCCATCTTCAGAGATACAGCATCCAGCATCGTTGTCGTCTGAAACCCGACTTATGAAGGGTCATGTGCAAAGACACTCCCAGACACTGACATGCAAGGCTACAGCTGCAGGCAGTACACTGAAAGTGGGCATGCAACACTGAATGACAGCTAGGAGTGGCCATCACAAGCATGCAAAGAGAGAAAGAGGGAAAGAGAGAAGGGTGAAAGAAGGGGAGGGAGAGGAAGAGAAAAGAGGAAGTAAGGGAGAAAGAGAGAGAGAGAGAGAGAGAGAGAGAGAGAGAGAGAGGAGGATGGCATGCAGAGAGGGTCATAAGGGGTCACCTCCTGGTCAGTCAGACGGGGATTAGAAACTGATTCGGCTGGAGGTCTGGGACAGCATAAAGATGGTAGACTGCTCCGAGGTAAGGCACGGCTGCTTCAGAGGGCAAACGCCACGGGAAGGGAAGACAAGAGAGGGAGGGAGGGAGGGAGCAAGCGAGGGGAGAAGAGAGGGGTTAATGGAGAGCGGTTCTTAAAAACGATAGTTAAACGAAGAGAAAAAGGAGCAGTTGTCAATGGGTTGCTCTCCTCCGAAGCCATGTCGGGGACAGGGCTTTCAGGAGAGGCGAGGCAGGTCAGGAAGACTTTAGAGGAAGGTACTTCAGGGTCACGTCTCCAAGAGAGGTGAGACAGAAATCACAAACAACTGCAAGCAACCAACAACCAGCATGGCGCTGGGCCGTGAGGCTCACACAGTCGATGAACAACCCAGTTCTTCAGAACCGGCGTGGTTCCCTGTGCCACTGTTTCCAACAAGTGCAACACAGCACACAGATGCGACCACTCACTTACTTCCTGTAGAGCAGGCACATATCCATAGACAGCACACATCTGCCGTCCAGCGAGTAGTGAATAGGGATGAAATCACAATGTGCTCTACGACACGTTCCTCCCACTGACACATTGTGTAGTATAAACATTTACATTTAACCATGTCATATAAAAAGCCCAGAACCGAAATGTGAGTACACCGTCAGAGAGGCAGGCGGGTGGGTGCATGTGTTTTCACCTGGATGCGTTCTGTGGTGGTGGGCCACAGGGCTCTGCAGAGCACCTTCTTGACCACGTCGGGCAGCAGGCTGACGGTGATGAGCAGGATGATGCTGAGCCAGGCCGGCCCGCTGGACAGCATCTGCATGAACACGTAGTACATCCTCTGGTAGTTCAGGAAGGGCCTGGGAGGAGATGGGGGTCGGACGAGGAGGGGGAGAGGATCAAAAAGGATGGGTTAAGGTCGTTTGAGGAGCCAGCTTTGCGCTTCCTCAACCACGACATGCTGTGAAAGGGTCCCTCACGAGCTTGCCCTAAGCTGAGCGGCAGTGTGAAGCTGTCTTTGAGGCGGGAGTGGGGGGGGGGGGTGACCTACCAGATGATGCCCCCCCACAGCAGGGAGAAGATGACGTAGAAGAGGAGGGAGCCCCAGATGACAAAGTGGTTGATCCACGTCCAGTAGTGCGTGTCTAGGGCCAGCTAGGAGGAGAAGGAAGGAGGGAAGGAAGGAAGGAGGGAGACCATGAAAGCCAAGACAAAGGGACAAAGGTAAGAGAGACGGAACAGAGACAGCCAGGTGAGTGGAGAGATGCAGTAATGGAAAGTGCTTCCTACAATCCAACCAAGAAAGATCAACTACATTGGGACAAGATGGAAGGGGGAACTTCTAACAAGACAGAGTAACAGATGCTGCTTGGACCTAAAGACTGTGAATGGCAAGGATACGTTTGCTCTCTACAGAGTGAAACAGGCTATACAATAGTTGGAGGAGGGATACTTGAGACCAGAGAGATGGCTGGCTGTACCTTCAGAGTGACAGTGAACACCAACACAGTGAACACCAGCGTCCCAAACGTCCAGTTGCCAAACATCTGCGAAACGAAGAGGGAATTAAAGACAGACAAGTTGGATCACAAGACGTTAGGACCCAACAGACCCACCGTCAAGGACAAGTCCTACCGCTGAGACTAACATGATATGGCGAAAGGAAGCTGGCATGACAGCTGGTGAGGTTGAATCATGTCACGTGTGTCGTCTCACAAATGCGTTTGCGGTGTAACAGGGGGTTAAGATGGCGTCATTCTGAATGACACAGCGCTGCGGTGGCGGAGAGGAGCAGAGGTGGAGGAATGAGGAAGGATCGTGAAGGCCTAAGTGGCAGCATGGAAAGCAGCTTAGTGAGTGTGCCCAGACTGAATCGAAATGCTCTCAAATGTTCCACTCGGCATACCGATTCGGACTGCAGTCCATTATGTTCTCGAATAATAACTGGCAAACAAGTCATGCTGTGAAAGGCCCTGACTGTGGCCCAGAACAAGCAATAGTGTATCTTCAGAAGAGTCATTTTATAAGGATATCCCACAAATCATGTGTGTTTGTTGAGTGTATGGAGATTCGTTGAATTACAAAAGAGGTACTGTACATCATGTGGACTTAATGACATATTAACCATACTATAGTCCTTCATAAGACTACAGTAATACCTACACACACACACAGACACACACACACGTCTATGTCTACCGCACAATGAGACAAGGACATAATGAATGAGTGGCATTAGGAGAGGGGGTTTACTATACATACACATACAGCTGATTGGCTTAGAGCACGCAGTGGAGGTGGGACATAAGATGAGTGGAGGACCCCTATAGGATGATGTGATCATGGGTGTTTCGGTTATGCAATGTGGCGAAGAGTGGAGAGAAGGACGAGGGTATAAAACAGTCCAACTCAAACTAAACTGGGATGACAGACAGATAGGGACAGGCTTACCATCTGTGTGTTGGTTGTCATTAGCTGAGGAAAGGAAGAGAAGCAAAAAGAAAAAGCAACACAAAGATAAGAGGAGAGGAAGAAGAAGAGTAGGACGAAGAAGGAAATCAAAGATGGAGTCTGGATCAAAACATGTTTAAATCAATCGGAAAACAGGAAATCCAAGCAATCCAAAAGGTTTGTGTGAGAGTAACAAATGATAGAGCACAGACAGAGATGGCTGGAAACCCAACATGCTATTGTGTTGTCGGTGTGAATGACAGGCCCCACTTGTGGTTTATACGCAGAGGAACACAGGAAGTGAATCAGCAGGCAGGAAGATCCTTAATGGCATTACAAAAATTACCACAAACCTATTATCACCATCAGGCAACAACATGAACTCAACACTCAGTTCCCATATCATTACAGACTACAAGTGAATGTTTTAATGTACAGAACAACGACATTGAAGTCATGAACCCGTGTATCACGTGTAGAAAAATGTCATTTAAAAACATGGAAATAACTTGGAAAGAATATTGAAGAAATATGTTGTGTGGTGAATCTCTCCATGGGCCAAGACAACCACAATGAGTTACACTCTCAGGAGTCTTCAAAACATGACCTGACTACGAGGTCTCCGTGGCAACAGCACCCTTACCTGTCCATTGCTGGTGAAGGTGGTGTTGTCAAACAGGAAGTAAGCACCAAAGAAGAAGACAACAGCGTCAAACAAGCCCAGGAAGGTCCAGTAGATGAAGATAGGCCAACGTAGCAGTGTGTTCTTAGCTATGTCTCTGCAAGCAGGAGGAAACAAAAGGTTGCACAAGGCTAATGTTAACAGGAAAGTTCCACATTACCCTGGAATACCTCATAAATGTGTGTTCTCCAAGTAGCAACATTACACTATAATTATCAAAAATGTAGACAAACAAGAGTGTGAGAGATGCCTATTTCTGTTGTGTTGGTTTATAATGCAAGCATCTTGTGACTCGTCACTCCTCAGGACGTGAGTTTTGGAAAGCAACAAAGTTTATTCCAGGACAGAGGGTAGTATTTGCTGAGGACAGATTGGATTTTCCAATTATTGAAATCAGCAGCTTCGTCCCCAAGATGAACATTCCGTAGAAAGTTGATCTGACCATTGGCAGATCACTTGTATCCTTTCCACACAATGAAACCATTATCTTCTTCCCTCCCTCACTCCCTCATCTTCTCCCTTTCCTCCATGTGTATTATTTTCTATGTTCTTTTGGTCACAATGAACAACCTGAGATGATATGGAGATGTCTGCTCTCTTCTAGCAAAAGTTACAGAGGGGATACACATTATATCGGGACGTTTTTTTCACCTGATATAATGTCTACCCCCTTCCCTAACATAAAAGGGTCCTTGTCCTGCTATCATTTTTGACGAGACCATGGAGTGGTCCCACTCCCACAGGTGCCCACAACAGGCCTCAAGTACAGAGTAGCCTAAGATCAATTCATGTTTTGAAGCTTTGTTTTGGTTCGCACAACATCGCATTAAGACAGGGACAAACGCAAGCCTACTAACATGCTTTCAAATACGATGATGCAGGTAACAAGCCAACCATCCCGGTTCCATCTAAATAGGCCTAAATGACACGTCATAATAAAGAAATAAATGATCAAATTCATCATTTACCCACCTCTAATTTGACCACAACATCCCTGCTCCTCTGCATCCATCAGACAGACAGACAGACAGACAGACAGACAGAACGTACCTGTAGAGGGAGGGATCCTTCTTGAGGATGTCCATGTTGATGTGCTGCTCGATGAGGCTGTAGAGGAGGATGGGGAGGGAGGTGAAGCTGATGTTGTACAGAGTCAGGTAGGCCGTGTCATACAGCGGCTAGAGAGAGAGACGGAACACATGGTCACTGAGAGTTCTGAAGATGTTGAAACAGGTCACGGTTATTTTTGTTGCATCTATAGCATTGACACTCAGTGGACCTACTTGTTGGGAGAAACCACAGAAGAACTGGTAGAGGAACTGTGGGAACATGAAGCAAACATTCTGGGGGAAAGAAAAAAATATTGAAGTTTAAAAAATGTTTTTCTATTTTTTATTGTTTAGGAGAAGTCTTTGGGAAGAGAAAAAGATAGATCAGGTGTAACTACTGTTTTGAAGATAACGAGATAAGAACAGATCGTGAAGATGAACCCCAAACCAGAGCAAAAATTGCAGACAACCTTATAGAAGAAGTACTGGACCAGCTCAGAGATGCGGATGTAGTAGTAGTGTCCGTGCACCAACAGCATCTTCTTCAGGTGCTTGAACTTTGGGATGGCGTAGTCACTGTTCCGAGCCGCCTGCCGGCCCTCCTTACCCATAATGCCTGTGGGCGACAATGTAACCGTATAGCCAATCAGATGGCTCAGACTGCATTTTACAGAAATGTAAAGCCGTGAGCTTGGACAGAACCTTCACCTATAGCTAAGTGTAGATAATCGTACACCTATAGCTATTAAAAGCTAACAGTGTTCTTATGGCTGAGAGCGATGGCGGGCCATGCAGGTATTTTACAAGAGACTGACCGATGCCCACGTGAGCCTCCAGAATCATGCTAACGTCGTTAGCGCCATCCCCAATGGCGAGCGTGATGGGGTGCTCCTTGGATGCCTTGATCAGCTTCACTATCTGGGGGGGGAAACAAAGTCAACAGGGTTCAATTCTCCATGGTGTGAGGGGGGATGTGGGGTGGTCACATTCAGGGTCATACATCTCAGTGGTTCAAACTGTATCGGCTATACCGTCTCAGCAGTGAGTAAAAAAAAAACTGGATCCAGGCCAAGGAGGCGTTCTGCAGGTCGGCTTTCTACCTGTGCTTTCTGCAGGGGGGCCATGCGGCAGCACAGCACGGCACTGCAGTTACGGCAGATCTCCAGGAAGATCTCCTTGTAGTTCCCCGAGCTGGAGTCGTCCTGGCTGGGCTTGAGGACGGCAGACAGGGTGGCCCCGTCGATGATCAGGCCGTAGTCCTGGCAGTCTCCTGACAGGCTGGGGGAACACACCCAGAGGGCATTGATAAGCTGTACATGTCTGCACGTAATGGGAGGGGGCGTGAGAGTGTGAGCATCAGATCTGTGTCGATTACAGAGATCAGTATCATCGGAATACGTTTGTAAATCCGTTTAACGTGTCTCACAGCTGCCATTCACCAGGGAATCATTTCGCGGAAGCGGGTGAGAACAAATCAAGCACACCCAACGTATTTGTGACCAGCGCTTTCTCCCATGTCTGATGTCGATGTGGTGCGCTTGTTTCAACCCACCCGGACAGGCTGTCCCGGGTCATGCCGCCCTGCTGCCTGAGCACGGTCCTGCTGAGGTCGAACAGCACGTCGTGCAGGCTCTGCTCCTCCGTGCGCTTGGTGGTCAGCTCCAGGATCAGGGTGCTCCGGCGGAACAGCTTGCTGGCGTAGCACGTGGCTGCCGCCGTCTCCATCTTGTCCCCGGTCAGGACCCACACCTTCATGCCCGCCTTGTGGAGGGACTCGATGGTGTCGGCTGCCTTGTCCTGGAGTCTGGGGGGAGGGGGAGGGGGAGGGGAGGGTTGCACAAGGCAAGTCTGTTAGACGAGGGGGGGCTAGAAAGTGTGAAGTTTGTTAGGATCCGTGTATGAGGCGTGTGTCACATGTATGTGTGTGCCAAGGTCACAGCAAACTGGGCTCTGTAATTAAACTGCACTGCAGTTTGGAATCCCAGCTCTGTACAGTCTCGCTCCCCCACTTCCCTGCTAATTAGTGTCACTGCCAACACACACGCACACACCCTCCGTTTCCCATAATCCAGCACCATACAGAACCCTGCTCTAACGTACTCTTTCAGTATTGACAACCTGTGTAACGTCAGTGGGGCTACACTTCATCAGCCTGACCCAACATCTAGCACAGATCGATCCCAACGAGACTCTAATGTTGTTAGCTGCTCATTAGCTGACAGCACCGGGGTCTTGCAGAGAGGTCATATTGACTGATGGGTGTAGCTAATGTTAACCCTGTCCCCAGAGCTTGAGGCGCTAGCTAGCCAGTTCAATAGCTTACAGCACAGAGTAGAAAATTCCATACACAGGTATGAGGTCCACTTTCCTGTCAGAGTTGTCCATATTTATGCTTGAATAAATACACAAGCAAACTAAAACATGTTCTGCTGACTCTGCTGAAAGTCAATGGAAGAAAAGTTCTAGAAGGCTCTAGAAGCGTTGTGGGTACCTATCCTCCACAGCGGTGGCTCCCAGCAGGATGAGGTCCTTCTCCACGAGGTCATAGGCCTCAGCCAGCTTCTTGTCCCGGTCCTGCAGGGCCAGCTTTGCCCCGCTCAGCAGGTGACACGCTTCCTCGTACTGGGCGGGGCTCAGCTTCCTGTATGCCACACACAGCGTCCGGAGACCCTCCTGGGGGGGGGGGGGGGGGAGGAAAAGGGAGAGAGATGGGTTGAGGCACTGGGCAATCTTTCATGGTTGCACTGACTGTCTCTCCTGTTATTTTTGTCTCTCTCTATCTGTCTTTGTCTGCCTCTTATTCTCTCTACCTCTCATCATTCTCTCTTTCTCTCTCTATCGCTCTCTCTCAGCCACCAACGGCCCCACACCGTCCCTTTTGATGGACGTGCCGTTGTCACGTAACCACGGAAACCTGTCCTCTCTGACAGTTCGCAGAAACAAGTCAGCGCCGTTGCCAACGGCGACTGGAACAGCGTTCAGAGTCATGCCGTCGCTGGCAGCGTGCCTGTCCTCAATCTGTCAGCATCTGTGAGAGAAGCCAGGAGCACCGGTGGATCCTCCTTCATGGTAGATGCTCCATGACAACACTGTTCTGAGTGCTGAACCCCTCGGCCAGTCATCACCAGCTGACACGATAAATGCACCATGACTTTGAGTATCGGGAATGGGTTTTACAGCATAATTTGTGAGTGTGTGTTTGTGTGTGTGTGTGTGCGTGTGTGTGTGCGTCCTTACCACAGCATTGTGCTCCACCCTGGCCCTGATCTGCTCCACCTTGCCAGAGATGACCCTGGGGAAGATGGACGAATCGGCCCCTTTACAGAACAGGTAGTTCTCTCCTGCAGACCGCACACATCCACATTACTACACCACACAGACACATTACTACACCACAGACTCATTCACAGGATCACAGTGACAGCAGTTCAAATCATAATCACAAAGTCATTAGTATGCCATCTAGCTATTGACCTACTTACACAGATATAGCCACCTCTATTAGCATACAACACACAGGTGCACATCATGTACACATACACACACACACACACATACGCGCGCACACACACACAATGTGTAGTATCTGGGGCTGTACCTGTGCTGGATCTCACAATCACGCTCATCCTTCTCCTGACTGAATCGAAGGTCAGCACGTCCAGCAGCTGGAACCTGCAGCAGCACAGTGAAGAGCTGCTTCAACACGCAGCCCAAAGCATGCACAACTAGATTGCAGTGTTATCTTTAGCTCCAGACTGCAGCGGGCTGTACTGCAAAGCGTCCTGTACCACAGCTCCTAGCAGGGCCACGACCAGGGAGGCTGCTAGAACCTGGCCAGTGATGCACTGCCCCGGGCGTCACTGTCAGGAGTAATGGGGAGGGCTCTCACCTCTCGATCTCATCCTCCCTATTTAGAATCTCCATGTGGTTGTCCTTCAGTCGGAGATAGGTGAAACCAAGCCTGGAGGAGGACAGGGGGGACAGACCATTATTCGTACAGGGGGAGGGAAGGCTTGTGAGTGAGTGAGTGAGTGAGTGAGTGAGTGAAAGAGTGAGTGAGTGAGTGAGTGAGTGAGTGAGTGAGTGAGTGAGTGAGTGAAAGAGTGAGTGAGTGAGCAAGTTAGCTCGTACGTCCAGTCCAGTTCAGTGTGCATGTCTGTGAGGCTGCGTGGAGGGCTCACCTCTTCATGCCCTCCACCAGGGCCACCTCGTCGGGGGAGGAGGAGATGTAGAAGGAGGTGGCCTTGCCCTGGTGGAGGCCCTGCTTGATGCCGTCCACCGTCTCCGCCTCCTTCACCTGGACCGTGTGGCACAGACACAGAGCCCGGAAGAACAGCTCCTCACTCTCCTGTATGTCACACACACACACACACACGATGACGGCACAGGTGGGTCACCTGAGTCCATGGCCCTGGCTCACGCATTTGTTCGTGATACAAGATACTGGGACTAGACACTGATATGCCATCCTTAGAGCGGGTATCAGTGTCTGGCTTTACTGTTCACCCAGAACATTCTGGAAACGGTTATGGACTGAGTGTTCCCCTTTATGACGCATGCACTCTCTCTCCCACACACGCACACACGCACACAAACACCACATACATGCATTAAGGGGCTTCAGTTTTAATTCTATTAGAGGATCAGGGGCTGTATATAGCAGTTTAATCACATACAGGGGATGGGGGTGTATAGGGGACAGGGACAATGGGATTGTCTCAGCTTGACTTAACCTCTGTGTTACTGTTGCTATACTGCAACAAGCACCAACTGTAAATAACTGGCTTTGTGAGGAAGGAAAATGT
Source organism: Hypomesus nipponensis (assembly GCF_054491055.1). NCBI lineage: Eukaryota > Metazoa > Chordata > Actinopteri > Osmeriformes > Osmeridae > Hypomesus > Hypomesus nipponensis. Next base: position 6,997,058 of record NC_140372.1, read on the forward strand.
AGCCTAATGTACATAGTGTTTTGAGAAGGGTGGGTGTTTGTAAACATGTTTCCTCCATCCATCCAGCTATTCATTCAACCATCCATCCACCCATCTGTCTATCGAGAGAGAGTTCTTCCATCCATCTATTTATCAATCCCTCCATCCATCCACCCATGCCTGCCCCCATCCCTCCATCCACTCACCTTGCCCTCCGGGCCGGGCGAGGCGTCGATCATGTCCATGCCCACGGCCCCGGGCATCACCTGACCGTTGCAGACGGCGTGGGGCACGTACACATGGCCGTCCACGCAGCACTCGATGAACTCCATGTTGTTCTCCGTCAGGGTGCCCGTCTTGTCCGTGAACACGTACTCCACCTGCAACGACATACCACCTCATGAAGAGAGGAGAGGCAGGTGTGGGTGTTTCTCTGGGAGCTGTCCTGTGTGGGTGTTTCTCTGGGAGCTGTCCTGTGTGTGTGCTTCTCTGGGAGCTGTCCTGTGTGTGTGTGTTTCTCTGGGAGCTGTCCTGTGTGTGTGTGTTTCTCTGGGAGCTGTCCTGTGTGTGTGTGTTTCTCTGGGAGCTGTCCTGCGTGTGTGTGTTTCTCTGGGAGCTGTCCTGTGTGTGTGTGTTTCTCTGGGAGCTGTCCTGTGTGTGTGTGTTTCTCTGGGAGCTGTCCTGTGTGGGTGTGTTTCTCTGGGAGCTGTCCTGTGTGGGTGTTTCTCTGGGAGCTGTCCTGTGTGGGTGTTTCTCTGGGAGCTGTCCTGTGTGTGTGTGTTTCTCTGGGAGCTGTCCTGTGTGTGTGTTTCTCTGGGAGCTGTCCTGTGTGTGTGTTTCTCTGGGAGCTGTCCTGTGTGTGTGTGTTTCTCTGGGAGCTGTCCTGTGTGGGTGTGTTTCTCTGGGAGCTGTCCTGTGTGGGTGTTTCTCTGGGAGCTGTCCTGTGTGGGTGTTTCTCTGGGAGCTGTCCTGTGTGTGTGTGTTTCTCTGGGAGCTGTCCTGTGTGTGTGTTTCTCTGGGAGCTGTCCTGTGTGTGTGTTTCTCTGGGAGCTGTCCTGTGTGTGTGTGTTTCTCTGGGAGCTGTCCTGTGTGTGTGTGTTTCTCTGGGAGCTGTCCTGTGTGTGTGTTTCTCTGGGAGTTGTCCTGTGTGGGTGTACCTGTCCCAGCTCCTCGTTGAGGTCGGAGGTGTTGACCTGAGCCCTTTCCCCCAGCTCCTCGTCGAACATGTCGTCGTCCCACATGATGAAGTAGGAGCCCAGGAACTTCTGCATCTCCACGGTAACGTACATGGAGACGGGGATGATGTAATTAAACAGCACCATGAAGGCCAGGAAGTCTGTGAATGCCCTTATCAACTGGAGAAGGGAAGGGAGGAGAGATTGGTGGGGGGGGTGGGGGGGTTGTATGGATTAGAGAAGGGGGTAAGGAGTGTGAGAAAAAAATGAAAAAGCACAAAATAAATAAAGGAAAACTCAGATGACAGGCAGCGGTCAAAGAGGAACAGAGAAATACAACAGATAGGAATGTTGCATGGTGCGAGTTGCAGTACTGCCGTACAACGTGTCTCTGCCTCTCGCTGTCGGTCTTGTGGTTGTACCAGGGCTCATCTCTGTCTGGGTTGGCTTGCCAGGCATACTTCAGTGCTGTGTTGATCAGAGCCTTGCTGATCAGGATGCACAGGTAGACGATCAGGTAGGCATTCATTGACCTGCGGGGGGCGCCAGAGAACAAAGTGAGACTTCTCAGGAAGCTAAGGTGTTAATACTGAATATAAGAGCGGGCTGATGAGTCCATTGGAAGACATAGAAGTGTGTGTGTGTGCATTTGTCTGTACAGGGCTTACTTCTCCACAGCCGAGCGTTTCTGGGATTTGGATTGGTAGTTGAGAGCCATCTTTGTCTCCATGCCAGTGTAGATGGCCACCGCTGGTAAAGAGCAAACCACAGTGTCATGGCAATATGTGTGTTTCCAATTTTTTTTTGTAAGCCACTTCTTCACGAGGCATATCGCAATGTTCTGACACATACTGAATGACACGTAATATACACTCAACACTCCATATTTGCATGAGATTATTCGGCTTTTACACACGTCACACCTCTCCAATCCCATCCTCTCCTCCAATCCCTCCTTGCCCGCTCTGCTCTCCCTTCTTAACTCCTCCTCTCCTCTAATGTGGGCGTGGTATGTGACACACTACATTCCTCCCCCAGTCACTCATTCATAGCGTACAGGCCTCAACTGGCCCAACACACACACACACACACACACAGTCTAGACACAGAGCACATGTCTTGACTGGTAAAGTAGTACCAGTTGGCAGGTGATCTTATCCCATAGCAATCCCACATCCCCCACTGCCACCATCCTATAACTGACAGACAACAGATAATGAGTTATCCAAGAAAGTATGAATCATTAAAGGCCTTACCATAGATGTGCTCTGTGTTTTTCAGAGTGGCTCCTCTGAGTAGAAGGTTCTCTGATCCCAAAGGCCTGTGAACAGACAGGTTGGAGAAGAGGGAGGGATGCAGATGGAGGAAAAAGATGAGGGGAGGCTTCCCAGCAGGCTCCAGACAGAGAGCGGACCTGGGGACAGCCTCAACACTAAAGCAGACCACATCTTGAGGGTAACTTTCTGGCGATAAATTACCTGGCGATGGGTTCGTCTCTGTTCAGATATATATTGATTCTGCCCACAAATCTATGAAAAGAAAGAGGGAGTGACAGAGAGAAAGCGAAACAGACAGACAGACAGACAGAAAGAGGACAGGAAATTACTCAGTGTTTGTGGGGGGTGGGTGGGGTGGGGTGGGGGGGGAGTGGGAGTGGGCATGTTCAATGGTTGTTGTGACAGCCTGCGGTGCAGCTCTGGGCTGTGTCTTGCAGAGAGACCTGCAGACTCACTTGTAGAGGTCTGGCTGGGGTTGTTCACATTCAATGGTGGCCTGCAGGGTGTCCATGTCTTCCTCTGTGCTGAAGGCCTTAGTGTCCTGCACTGCATAGTAGGTCTTTGTGTGGGCCAGGACAAGAGAGACGAGGGCACAGGGAGGACAGGGTTAGTCAATATACACACACTGAAAAACACCCACATCTGTGCATACACACACAATACATGTACACGTCAGTACACACACACTATACGTGTTACACAAAACTCATACACCGACACCACCCTGCAGTAATGGATGATGACACTTCCTTCCCATCCTGACAGTCCTCCATTAGACCCCTCCTCCCCTGTCCCTCTGCCCCCACCTTGTGACTGGACTCCCCGTCCAGGCTGGCAGTGGTGACGAAGCAAGTCCCATCCTCCCGACTGGAGGAGAGGAGGACCAGGTCACATGGGAAGGTTTCATCCTCCTTCACCAGCACCACATCTCCTACCTGGGGAGGGAGGGAGGGAGGGAGGGAGGGAGGGAGGGAGGGAGGGAGGGAGGGAGGGAGGGAGGGAGGGAGGGAGGGAGGGAGGGAGGGAAGGAGGGAAGGAGGGAAGGAGGGAAGGAGGGAAGGAGGGAAGGAGGGAAGGAGGGATAAAGAATGGCAGGGATGTGAATGGAGGGAGAAAGGGAAATTGAGATGGTGAAATGGGGGAAAGAAGAGGAGAATTGTGAAGAGAAAGAGGGGAAAAGGAGAAAAATCCCCTATTAACATATATTTTATGTCAATAGAAATGAGTGCATACAACTCATTTGAGCATTTAAAAACACTGATCACAGTGGAATTGCCAAAGCAACATTGAATACAGCGCACATAAAAGAGGGTTTCTCGTATTCATAGGTATCAATAATACTGAAGCACTCACAGCCTATCAATCCTTTGTTTTCATTATACGTCTGTGTGTGTAACAGAATCAAATAGAGTCTACTCTATTTATAAAGTAGCTAAAGCTATAGTTTAGACGCAGGAAAATACCAACCATTGCCAACAAAGACGCGCTAAGAAGTCTTTCTGGCTCTCTTTCATCTAAGCTCCTACTGTAGATATACACACACACAGACAGGCACCCATCGGCTCCCAGACTCCTGCTATCTCCCTCCAACAGCCCAACAGGTGGATAACGTCAATCCTCACTAGTAAAGGGATAAGGCTTTGCAATCCAGACAAAAGCGATGCTAAAAACCTGTCCTTAAATGTCAGGATAAACCGTTGGTAAAGTTAAAAGGCTGCCTGTCCATTCGGGTGTCAGAATGCCTGTCTGTTTGTGTATCCGAGGGCCTGACTGACGGCCAGTCTGTCAGCGTGACGTGGTCGTGGCGACGGGTCCGTGCCAGAAGCGTGGCCCACGTACCCTGAGATTGCGGCTCTGCTTGCGAATCACCTTCCCATGCTGCACCACCAGGACGGGACACTGGTTGATGGAGTTGTCCGCCTTGTGCCTGAGCCAGTCCTCATAGCCCTGGGTGCAGGCAGGGGGGGAGGAGAGAGAGTAAGAGATGAAGAGAGCAAAGAAGAAGAAGGGAGTTAATGACTAACTGCAGTCCGCAAATCAACTACAAAGAGAGAGGGGGAGAGGAAGAGAGTGTTTGTGTGTGTGTGTGTGTGTGTATGTGTGTGTGTGTGTGTGTGTGTACTGTGTGTGTGTGTGTGTGTGTGTGTACTGTGTGTGTGTGTGTGTGTACTGTGTGTGTGTGTGTGTGTACTGTGTGTGTGTGTGTGTACTGTGTGTGTGTACTGTGTGTGTGTGTGTGTACTGTGTGTGTGTGTGTGTGTGTACTGTGTGTGTGTGTGTGTGTGTGTGTGTACTGTGTGTGTGTGTGTGTGTACTGTGTGTGTGTGTGTGTGTGTGTGTGTACTGTGTGTGTGTGTGTGTGTACTGTGTGTGTGTGTGTGTGTGTGTGTGTGTACTGTGTGTGTGTGTGTGTACTGTGTGTATGTACTGTGTGTTTGTGTGTGTACTGTGTGTGTGTGTACTGTGTGTGTGTGTGTGTGTGTACTGTGTGTGTGTGTGTGTGTGTGTGCATGTGGGAATCACCTGTTTGATGGCTGTGACAGTGATGACAAAGAATAAAGGCAGTCCACTGGTGATGGGACTGGTGGGTGTGTCAATGATCAACTAGAGAGAGAGAGAGATCCACCAATCAGCCATGTACATACACTATGCTGTAGAACTCATCTGTCGCGTTAAAGTATTACTGGTTTTGCATAACACTCATATATCTCACCTGTACAAGGAATATGATAAGAAAGTAAAAATTTGCAATCCTCCTAAACTGCTCGAACAAATTCTTCGGTATGAAATTCCAAAATGTGTACTGTAAATGAGGAAGGAAAATAATGAAGGACCTAAATTACAACATTTATCATTATGCACTTAATCCAAAGATTGGTCACACAGTTACTTATGTATGATGCTATTTGTATGCCCGTAGGTCATGTTTCAGGTGTCCCAAGCTCACCTTGGAGGAGACAATGCGGTTGTCGGGGTAACGCTGGGGGATGTAAGCCTCTGCTCCGGGCGGGGGCTCCTTGTGAGCGATGTACACTGTCCTGTTGTCCACCCAGTTGTCCTCCCCGGTACACTGCACAAGAGGGCAGAGGTTCAAAGGTCAAATTGCTGGTTAACAGTGGCCAATGAATAGATTATTGTGACACCCATTGTAGTGCTGACTGTGGATTGGGACTTCTCACGCACACACACACACACACACACACACACAGGTGAGTCAGGGCTCTGACTCACCTGTTGGCCTTCAACTTGACACCGTACCTTCCACCGGCACGCCTGTTCTACACACTATGACCCACACACCGACATCATTGTGCCATTACAGTAGACATGATGTCATGTTTTCGCTGTGGATAAGAGCGTCTGCTAAAAGACTAAATGTTTAAGGTGGGAAACGCTCTAAACTGGGGTGGTAATAAGCATAGATCTTAACTAATCAAAAAGCAGTACTGTATAAATACTTTGTTGACACACATAAAGACAATTTTGTATTCAATTTGCCGATTGGGCCCGATTCTATTATGATATAAAGTACATTGTTTCACAAACATAAAATAACAGGTAATTCCGACTTCAAAATCGGATGGCAAATTGGTGATGAATGTGGCAAAGTTCAATTAAATCTATTACAACACATGCATTAGATAAAAGGGAACACAATGTTCCAGAAACTGTTTCAGTTTCTGTTTCTTGTGATCTAAGAGTGCTCCTCTTTTGTTTCTGAGAATGATATGTGTAATATAACTCAGTATCAGCTCCCAGTTCAGACCTCAGTTTAGCTCTTGGACTAGTTGTGCCACATTCATTAGCTGTTACCCAACATTCAACACACCACAACTGCAACTACTGCAATCTTTCACCATGGTATTACTGTTAACTGTTGCGATATTTATTTAGCGATTTCTTCCATTTAGAAAGGTAGGGAAGTCAGAAAGGCCTGAAAGTAATCATTCTTGTGTGCAGAATCAAACATAATTTAATCACACATCCATTAACTTAATTTGTCATAATCTTGGACTACTTTGGAAATATATGTTTTTAAGTTTCATAGTGTCTTGGAATCAATGTATGATTTGTAGCATTTATATAGACCATTATGAAGTCATGTGAATCAATAAGGCAATCAAAACTCAATAAATCAACCAAAAGCATTTCCAGTGAATTTGACACTATCTGAATATTTGCATAAATGTGAAGGCAGTAATGTGTTATTGATTTATTTTGAGCACTGCATACTATATACTAGAGAGCTGTTCTCTCCTGCTTTCCTATCAGCTGCTAACTCCAGACTTCCAGGTAATAGTGAATGACTAACTTTCCTCTTCACTGAATGAGAGCTCTGGTTACCCTGGATGCACAAGTATGCTATTGTCGTCACTGAAGAAGACAGATCCAGAGACTGAACAAAGAGAGCACACACACACACACACACACACACACACACACACACACACACACACACACACTGATCATCGCGTACAGGCTGCTGTATATTTGGGAGACACCAGGTAACAAATATCTCCTCCTGCCTCTCAGTATTGTAGTGGCTTATGGATGAGATGAGCTGTGTGTTTGTGTGTGTGTGTGTGTGTGTGTGTGTGTTTGTGTGTGTCCTGAGCCTTGGTAAGCAGACCTAATCCCCTCAGCTACTGTGTGAGGACAGGGCGTTAGGACTGTCTTTATCATCCTACTGTATGTCTCTCTCCCTTTTACGCTCTCTCTCTCTCCCTCCCTCTCTCTCTCTCTTTCTCTCTCTCTCTATTACAGCACAACAGTATTGATGCAGTGTTTCTTTACTGCCCCTCTCCCAGTTAGTGTTGATGTGGGTGTTGTTAATGTTGCTGCTGATGGGACTCCACCTGAGTACAGATACAATAGAGGGATCTATGTCCATGCTAAAGACAAAGTAGAACAGCCAAGTTAATTCCAACTTCACATTAAGGCTCATGCTGTTTAATAAGTATTCATGTGAACTGAACACCATAAACTCTCCTAAAATGTGCTCCCGATATGAAATACAGTAGAAGTGATGACCACGAGGCCATCTTGTATATTTACTCACACACACACACACACAAACACACACAGACAGACACTGCTGTAATGAGAGGTGACAGTAATCCCTGGCTGGTGAATGGGATTGGGTTTCAGATACGCCATGGCCCACTTTCCAGACCAGGTCTTTTAGGGTTAAGTCAGTGCATGTGCACCTCCTCCACCCATCCCTGCATCCTCCAACCTCCACCTCTGCTCAAGTTACCCTCGCCCGTCAGGTCTCCAAGACCCACAGAGCTATTTTTAACCCCTGTCAGTTAGGATGGGGGTTTATACAGCCTGTATTGAGCTTGTATACAGCCTGTATTGAGCTTGTATACAGCCTGTATTGAGCTTGTATACAGCCTGTATTGAGCTTGTATACAGCCTGTATTGAACTTGGAAGCTCAGGGGGCGGCATCAGGGTCTGAACCCTGACCTAACCAGACCCTAGGAAGACCACCGTACCACTGAGGACAAACACGTTTGTGGTATCTCTGCAGGTCTCCGTCCATCCACTGCAGGCCTCTCTAGAGAGGAGACAGTATTTTGATCCGCAGCCCAGTCTGGCCTGTGGGTGAGGAGAGGAGAGCAGGTTGTGGCCGACGTGTCCTGGCCGTGATGGAGGACAGGAGAAGATGGGGAGAGGCAGAGAGGGAGAGTGGCAGTCTGAGCGTTCAATCAACAAACGACAAGGAGCAGCTGTGAGCTGCCCTCCTATCTCTTTCTCTGTTTCCCCATGCATCTCACCCTCACACATACACGCTGACACACTTACGCGTTCTGCCTTCTACTCACACTACGTCTCTCTGTGTATTTCACACGTATCTTTGCCCCCCTGTTTCTGTTTGTCATTCTTCCCAACTGTCGTTTGGTCTCTTTCTCTGTCGGGAAAGAGATAGAAGCAGAGCATTTCAGACAGGCGCATGAGAGAAAGGGAGAGAAAGACAAGATCAGTCGGGTCTGAACATGTAGTCACTAGGCAGATGTGATCTGGTTGACTAACTGAGATGTTCCTTCTTTCCCTGATGGATAACAGCGCCCTTAGCATGTTTGAATCAGTCAAAGCACTGGGCTCGAATGTCACATTCATCGATCTGGGGGATTCTGAGATCTTGATTTACTTCTAGGAACAAGTGTTTGTGTGTATGTGTGTGTATGTGTGTGTGACTGAGTGTAGAGGGGGCCAGTTGTAAACAGTTGGAACACTATCCTTGTCTGTAGTGCGGAATGTATGCAGGCATTTATGCTGATAGAACACAGAGGAGAGGTGGGGGCGTGAGATGGACAGAAGCGATACAGAGAGAGAAAAAGAGAGAGAAGCTTGGATTTGGCTGAGATCCTGCCAACACGCTCACCCACACACTCTTGGTAAGTCTCAACCTTTCTTCTGTCTCCCTCTCTCCTTCTCTCTCTCTCTCCTTCTCCTTCTATCCGACTCATCCTTCTCTCCCCCTGCCTCCAATTTCACTCCAGAAAATGCACATCCTGTTACTACTTGGCAGTTTAGTCTATGTGTGTGTGTGTGTGCGCGTGGGGGGGGGGGGGGGGGCGACTAAACTCTACAAATACCAGTCGGTCAGTGTTGGAGATGTGTTCAATAGGTCTGTTATTCTTGAAAGCTTTGGTATATTGGAGAGGTATTTAATTCCCAACTCCAAATAGATGACCTTTTAAAAAGCTATCACGCTGTCTAGTTTGGTGTCCTTTTCTCATCTGACAGTTCTGTTGATGCTATTTGTGTGTTCTGTGTTTTCATGCCTGGCGGTTTCTATATGTCTGTGTCTGGCTGTGTTTGTGTCCTGTCAGAGTTTGGGATCAAGAGTGGGTTTTTGGGTGGGTGATATCCATCACATGCTCTGCAGTCTCTTTCAACAGGATCTTGGAGCCAACACAGATCCTGAATGAGTTCTCTCAGGTAATGTATGTTTAACCTTGTTGGTGTCTCTGCCCTCACTCTCTCTTTTTTTCACTCATTCTTTCATACTCCATCGCTCCCTCCTCTCTCTCTCATTCACTCATGCTCTCAATCCCTGTCTCCTTCCATCTCTCTCTCTCTTCCTCCATCTCTCTCTCATTCACTCATGCTCTCACTCCCTGTCTCCTTCCATCTCTCTCTCTCTTCCTCCATCTCTCTCTCATTCCCTCATGCTCTCAATCCCTGTTTCCCTCCATCTCTCTCTCTCTTCCTCCATCTCTCTCTCATTCACTCGTGCTCTCTCTCATACACCTCTTTTGTCTTTCGGCCCATAGCAGAGCGATAAGCTGACAAACATTTTATCGATTACATTTGAGCCCCTTCAAATTTTTCCAGTTAAGTGACGCATTTATAAGGGCCCTGTCTGCATTTAATCAAATCAGACTGTGTGGATTAGTCTGCCAACTGCCATTTGGATGCAACATGAGTATTATCAGACCTGTTCTATTCTTGAGGGTTTAATCTCACTTGGTGCTGTGTCAGGTTTCGGAACGAGGGCATATTTATAGGTAAAAAAGAAAACATTGGTGAGAGGGGGCGGGGCCAAATCAATAAAAAGCTTTGGCTATTGGACCAACGCTGCTTTCTTCCTGTCTGCTACGCTCACTTAGAGAGCTCATCGACTTTCTCCTGCTCTCACTAGTCTCTTCCTTTGCACGCTGCTTCCCTTTGAAAACATGAGGTTTGCCCGGCTTGTGCAGGTCGTCACTCCAGGATATATTTAGCCTGAGACCTTTTCCCATAATCCTTTGTTTTCAAGTGTGCATTTTTCTCTGGATGGCCTCTTTTGTATTCCAGGAAACAGGAGCTGACTAACTAAAAAAAAATGTAGGGGAGTGTACGCAATAGTATGAGTGGGTGTGTGTGCTTGTGTGTGCTTGTGTGTGTTTGTGTGTGTTTGTGGAAGGCAGGCTCAGCAACTTTTTTAAAGCGGCTCACCGGCCCATGAACAGGAAGTACTACAGTTGACCACCCTTCCCCCATCCCCCCACATTCTCCCCACCTAGGCAAAAGAGGGAGAGGGAGAGAAGGAGAGAGAGAGAATGAGGGAAAGAGAAAGAGAGGAAGAAGGAAAGGAGAGGTTGAGTGTGTTAATATTTGATGTGTTCAGCAGAGAGCATCAGCAGAGATGCAGGCTTCTTATCGACAGCCACGGGGGAGTTAGGGGGAGAGGGGGTGGTTAAATATCAACCCTGCTCTCTCCAGGATGTGCCCGCTAGCCCAATCACCTCGAGCGAAAGACAGAGAGAAGGAGAGAGGGAGTGACAGAGCGAAGGAAAGAGACAGAGTGATCAGATCGCAATCTAACAGGACTGACTGACTTTTTGTCACCCTGACTGCTGTACAGAAATACACACACCTACCCTGTAACGACACAACCCTTATCTGACCCTCACAACAGGGTGTATCCGTCTCCACATCATAGCTTTTGTCCCACCTCGGCAACCGAGCCTGTTACTACAGTAACACAACCATTCTCCTTCAACACTCAACAAGCGCCGGGGCTCGTAAAATGGTCGTAGAGACAGAGCCATGGAACAATGGGTCAAGCGGCTGATGAGGAGGTGTTCTCTCTGATAGGAGGGACCCGGGGCGATAACGTCATGCCCATGCTGAGGTGTGGAGATAAGGGGAATCTCTGCTGCCCTTCCCCAGGGCCATCAGTTCCCCTCAAGCTTTAAATACACACTCACAAAGAAGAGACAATATCGTTGTTCCCCAGGTGACAAGTGGAACATACTGCCGCTAAACAAGAGGCAAAGTGAGTTTGTTTGAATATGTGTCTGTGTGTATGTATGCATTTTCCAAGCATGGGTGTGGGTATATGTATGTGCCTGTGCATTCGTGAATGCGCACGTGTGTGTGCGTGTGTGTGTTTGTGTGTGTGTGTGTGCGTGCGTGTGTGAGTGTAGGCCTGTCTAGGCTGGACGCCTTAATGCGGTAGAGATTTGGAAAGGAATGTCCTGCCAGGGAAGAAAGAAAGAAGTCAAGGAGAAAGGGATTTACACCCTGGACTAACTAAACAGTCTGCAAGAAATCCCTGCTTCTCTGTTTGTCTGGTTCCCAACTGTGGTTTGTCTTCAGATCACCATCAGTCTGTCTAGCCAAAGTACCAAACCGGTTCATGTGAGTACAAAAGACAGGAATGTCTCAGTGAAAGGCCAGCAGCCCGAGGACAGGGAGAGCTCCCAGTGTCACGCAGACTGGAAAGGCTCCACGCAACATTTAGCAACTGAAACAAACTACAACTGTCTGTCCATCCAGCAGTCCGTCTGTCCGGCCGTCTGTTCCACGGCCCCGCGTCCGTGCAGGTGAGCTGCCGCCTCCGTACTGCATGCCCACGGCGGGCCCCATGCCGTGGGGATGCGTCGCTCCTCTTGCTGGATCTCTGGCTGCGTCTAGAAGCCTGACTCACAGATGACACCCCAGCTGTGCCCTCCATCTGCCAGCGTCTAGTGCTGCCTGGCCCTGGTCCTGCCTGGAGGTGAACAGGCCTTGAAACCAAGCTAAGATTGACCCCCCCCACACACACACACACACACACAAGCACAAATGTACACAACAACCTGCAGTCAAGCTTCTCCAACTAAGCCGTGTTGCTAATGTATGAACATACCACAGTATCAGGCATCCAGGACAAACTATGAGGCATGCACACATTCACTACATGAGCAGGCACAGGCATGCATGCTAGTAAAACCAAAATACCAGTATGAACAGTGCTGTATTCTGCAGCATTATGGTGTTTTAATGCTTAATCTGTAATGTACTGTAGCTCCTCGCTAAATCTGAAAACGGAAGGGACACACACACACACACACACACACTCTTTGCCATGTGTGCAATGCCAGAACAGCTGTGTGTGTGTGTCTGTGTTTATGTATGTGTGTGTATTCACCCGCCCAGATGTGCAGCAGAACTCTGCTATAAACACAAACATAGGGGCGGGGGGAGGGGTGGGGGGGGGTGGGGTGATGTAGATGAGATGACATCAAAGTAATGGGGTAAACCCTTCACAGCAGACCGATGTGGTCCAGCCTGGATGACCGGGTGCCCAGGGGGCTTTAGAGATCTCACATGCCAGTCACGTTTGGAAAATGTGACCGCCCGTGCTGTTCAATCTCTCTCTCTCACACATACACACACACACACACACACACAAACACACACACACACCGTCTGCCTGGTCCCCTCGCGAGCTTTATGCTGAATAATCTCAGTCTGTACTATGTGTGCCTGTGTGCGTGCTCGTGTAGTTCAGCAAGATAACTGATTGATTATCCTCACCTGCCCTTATTGTGAAAAAACACGGAGACAGCGTAGGTAGAAAGAGGACAACAGGGGCAGAGCAGGAGAGAGAGGGACAGAGAAACAGGGGAACAGAGGCAGGCAGAAAGAGATCGCTAGAGAAAAACAGAGTCAGAAAAGGGAGAGAGAGGTAGGGGTTAACAGTGAGGTGAGAGATTACATGTTCCATGAATCCGAATATACAGTAGGACTGAATATTCTAGGCTCCACTGCCAATCAGTACTGTGGTTCTGTACTAATTGAAAGATGGAGCGTGGGGTTGGTAATTATCCATCTGCTGCAGTAATATAATTTCCTTTGGTTCCCGCCCTGACCTCTTTGCTGCACACCACAGTGGCCAACTGCTAGTGTGTGTGTGTGTGTGTGTGTGTGTGTGTGTGTGTGTGTGTGTTTGCACACACCTGCTAGAGTGACTGTTATGTAGACAAACCAGGCAGGAGTTTCAGCCTGTTGAGTTTCTACACACAGTCTTGTATTACACACTCAGACCAAGCCCAACACAGGAATGCACACTTCAGCATAGCAAACAGTCCCAGCACCTACTGCACATTCTCTCAAGACAACAACAGACACTTCCTCTAATCCACTTGACAGATGAGCGCATAGTTACAAGCTGGCATGTGATATGATATGACCATCTTCACGACTTATTGTCGGTTAGAGTGTTTCAGTGTCCATACGGTTGCTGGGGTCAGAACTGGCTGGCTGTTCTCCACAGAAGCAGCAGCAGAGGACCCTGTCAGCAGTCAGCCTGAGGCCTGAGGTGTCGAGAGGGGAGACTTCACCACTACTTTCCCTTCTCGAAATGCAGTGGGAACGAACGACCCGCTTGAACCTCCTTTTTGTTTCTAAGGGGGTCAGCGGAGCAACTGTTTCAGCTAAGCTCGCCTGGGAGTTGGAAGAAAAGAAAAGGAGGGGGATGGAGGTATGGTTTGATCTACATGCTGAGACAACAATCGTTCGCCCCCGCATTCATCCATTACACTGCAGCAACTGGCAAACATGATCTATTGCTGTAATTACATCATAATTACGCAAGGTCACGTTTCGCGTTTGTTTTTTTTATCAGCCGAAACAGATGTCAAGCCGAGCCACATCAGCATTAAGACCCCGGCAGCACGGTTGTCTCTTTACAGGAAAGGCCTACTCTAAACCACTACCAGGTCAAGTTTTGTAATCACATTGATATGACCAGATCACCTTAAATACTTGACATATAGCCTTACACATCCGTGGGTGAGTAGAACCTTGTCAAAATCCATGACGTACTAATATGTTCTCCTTTACACTTTACAGTGTGGGATTGTCTTCATTAATGTGGAATCTTGCACTTTGCACATGCTTGATTGCTTTTGTCTGCATGGACAAATGGAACCAATGTCCTGTTATCACTTTTGCCATTGTCAACCAGAGTAAAATTTGTTTCGCGATTGATTGCATCTGGTTAAATAAAACCAATGGTCCATACTGTGCCCATCTGACACGTTAGCCAGACCAGAGCAATCGCCACAGAAAAGCATCTGGACGCAGCAGACACCAGTCAGAGGAGTGGTGTTTGAGTGCTGAATCATTCACTGGGTCTTATTAATAGAGCCCAGTAGGGGCACAGTAGAGTAGGACAGGAAGTGTGTTCTGGCACCTCCCTCTCCACCCCTCCAGGAACGTCCCCCGTCCCATAAATCACCCAGCCAGACCCTCCTTCCTGCCTTTGTTCTCTCTAGGAAGCCATACCACGTCACGCGGCTGGATGAGAGGGGCAGAAATGGATCGAGAACGAGAGCGAGAGCATTGAAATGTGGTGCATCGGTCCTTGCTCTGTCTCAGGGGTGCAGGTTGTACTATGTGGACATATAATACTGTCAGATTTACCACCACCACCCCCACCATCCCACCTAGAGTGCAGTCCCATCTGTGGGACTGCCGTGTGATTAAGTCTGGTAAGTGTTCTGATTGATAAGAGAACTTGGCCAGGGTGAGCTCTCTCCGTTTCCAGACGCCAGCTGAGAGACTGAAATAGTGCACCAGGCAAATGGCTCAGGCACACAAACAAATGGAAAAACAAGTACATGAACAGACACGTAGCAGGAACACAGGTTGTAGTTTGCGAAAAACACAAATGCATGTACACACATGCAAAAACACTGCCACACACACATACACACACACTGACACACAGCACCTCAGTCGCAGGACGAATGTTTTTGCAGGAGGTTAGGTGTTCTAGAGCAGTGAGCCAAACCCAAACTGACCCCAGGGTAAAGAAGTGTTGTAAGTGTGACGTATGTGTGTGGTAGTGTGGTGTGTGGGAACCAGACTCATTAGCCAAGTTCCATTCATTTGGGCTTTTACATCTGATCACAAAGTAGTCCCGAGTCATTGCTGTCTTTAGGGATGCAGACGAGAAAACACATTAGAACTACTCTGGACAGGAAGGAATATATGTTGTTGTCATGTGTGTGTGTGTGTGTGCAGAGCCAGAGAGATGCATTCTGTTTGAGAAGGGGAGGATGATGTGGTAAAGGAGACGAAATGATTCTCCACAGTAGTCAGAACTCAATTTAATGAGAAAAGATGAATCCACCTTTCTCCAAGTCTTCCCCTTTCTGCTTTGTATTCTCTTTTGGATCTTTCCATTTCTGTCTGGACTCTCTGCCTTGTCTTCCAAACACTCCTTGTCCATCATCGATTTAGAGAGGGTAAATTACAGTTAAGCACCACGTTGATGGAACCACTGACATGAATGCTTCAGCACAAAGTGTGTGTGTCTGTGTCTGTCTGTGTGTGCGTGTGTGTTAGCATGTGTGTGAGTGTGTGCACATGCTTGAGTGCTCTCAAAGGTTTAACATGGTGTATGTGAGAGCAGTAAAACTCCTCTGGCTGCTAGTCTCCTAGTCACATGCCCAATCTGTGACTTCCTCGAACAAGGTCCTGTTGTCCTCACACACATCCACGCACACATCCACACACACACGCAGGGTAGCCTGTGGAATGCATTGGACCAGGCTGCAGTGACATCAGCAACTTACAGCCCCCCAGTCATGTGATGTGGAACTATTGAAATCAGCTGACCCCTCTCACTAGGTCAGAGACCTCGAGATGCCTGTAGGATTATGAAGCCTCTGGTACTGGGCGCAAATCTGCATTTTTGGCATTTTCTTACTTCATGGCTCTCAAACATGGATTGGGGTTGGGGGGTTAGGTGGATAAAGAGCATCCCTGTGTTCCCCAAACAGACCTCTGTATCCACCTGTAGCATCCCTGTGTTCCCCAAACAGACCTCTCTATCCACCTCTAGCATCCCTGTGTTCCCTAAACAGACGGAAAAGCTACAGTACACCCCCATAAAACATTCAGCATCCCAACCCTTGTCGGACCAAAAACACCCGTCAACCATTTTGGTAAGGGTAAACTTGACATGCTTTGCACCCTTCTTCCTTCTATTCTGTCAAGGTTGTAAAATGGTGTGTTGCGTCCTGCCTCTAAACGTCTGCATCACGCTGTGGGCACTGCACAAACACTCACCGCATCACTGATACTGAGAGGGGCTCTTTGGCAGCCAGAAATCCTAAAATAAAATTCCACACCAACCTATATCAGCCTTTATCTGTGGTAAAAAGAGATCCAGGAGGAAGACTTAGGGAAATAGAGACACATACTATAGATTTGTTGTGGGAAGGTGATTTTGGGTGACAGAGAAGTCTAGAAAAGAAAGGGACACAGGTCGAGTGCAGTCGCTGCCCAAGGATTAGGGCCAGATACAATGTTGGTGGTTTACCTCAGAAACCTCCTGTTAAAGCATGTTCAGTGTTCCACTTGTCTGTGTATCAGCAGCTGATCACAAAGCATCCAGAGGCGATATCGTTCTATTAACCTCTTTGATTTAATTCTTGCTCCATCGCCCCCATTACAGTGCTACCTCTCAGCCTCTCTCCATCTCTTGCTCTCAGTCCCTCTCAGCCTCTGTCGCTCTTCCTCCCTCATCTCTCTCTCTTCCTCCCTCATCTCTCTCTCTCCCTCATCTCTCTCTCTCTCTCTCTCTCTCTCTCTCTCTCTCTGTGTCTCTCTGTGTCTCTCTGTGTCTCTCTGTGTCTCTCTGTGTCTCTCTGTGTCTCTCTGTGTGTCTCTCTCTCTCTCTCTCTCTCTCTCTCTCTCTCTCTCTCTCTCTCTCTCTCTCTCTCTCTCTCTCTCTCTCTCTCTCTCTCTCTCTCTCTCTCTCTCATCCACCTCTCATTACCAGGGCAGTAACTCACTCTCGGTGTCCTTATAATGGATCCCACAGAAGTGCAGTGTAATGCCTTTCCTCCTGCAGTCGTTTGTTCTGTGAGCGTGTTGAATCGTGACACCTCCCTGGCACGGCCCACAGTGACACGACGTTCTGCCAGCATCTGACCTGCTGCCAAGACCAGGTCCTCCTGACAGCATGAGGCTACGAGGCTTACACATCATCACTGCCTACAGGTAGTCTAGAGCCAGCTTGCGGATCAGGACACCAGTGTCTCCGGTCACTTACACTTTTTAAAAAAAATTCTACCCACCCGCTGACGAACCACCTGTTATTCAAATCTATAGAATCCAAGAAGTGTCCAGAAAACAGAGATGAGGACGCGTAGCACCAGGTAGATGTTTAAAAGGGCATGGATACCTGTGGTAACATGCTGTCTCTCTTTTCAAGAAGACATTGTGAGAGTCCATCAGATATGGTTGTCTTCTGAGTCCGCCTGCTTGCCCCCCTGGTCAGGTCCCCTGGTCAGTATGCTGCTCAAGCACAGACTCTCACCGTTTCCTCAAACTAGGATGCTGGACTCTCTGAGGAAGACTGATAAGACCTGAACAGTCAGGTGCCCCTCCTTCCAATTCCGTTGCAGGTTTAGCCAATTAGAAGTGTGGTTTCTTCTCATTCCACTGATTAACGCTCGGCAGTCAGCTGTCTGTCTCATGGGGAGATCCCATAGATGAAGAGATGGGTTCCAAGAATCCTGATTGGGTCCCTGGTGTGACCCCCGCTGCCTCAGTCACATGCCGATCAAATGATCTCTCTGGAGAGAAACCCCTCAGTCTTGAAACTTCTGTCCAACATGTCATTATCTCTTGCACCCCTCTCGCTCATTTTTGCTTTACTGCACCTTTTCTTTAAAACTCTCTCTACCTTTGATTAAGAAGACTAAATGTTTATAAATATATGTGTTTATAAATTATCCCTCAATTGAAGAAACATATATATATATATATATATATATATATATATATATATATAAATACATTTTCCCAATGTGTCCAAACTTTTGACTGGTACTGTATATATATATAGTTGACTACATATACACAGACGAATATACACCATCCAATCAATCCAGAATATGTTTTCTTTGTAATGCTTAGTCATTGTGATGATGAAGCTCCCAGCCTGACCCAGGACCTGGTGGGTTAGATCAGCTTGTGACTCCTAATCCCCCATCTTCGTGTTCCATTAAACCCCAGACTGCTGAGGCAGATCGCACACTCATTTCCCGCTCCAGCGACGGGGAGGAAAGGGCTGGGGACACAAGAGAGGCTGCTTCTGAACGTATGAATCCTGCTGTCCTTGCCTGTCATTTCGGGGACGGGACGCTGTGCTCCCTTTCCCTCTCCCTCCCTCTCTCTCCCTCTCTTTTTTCTCACCTAGATACAATACAGCCGCACCTGTTGGCTCTGCATTACCTTCCTGTCAGATTGAAGATAGAGCAGCCAGGCGGCCCCCTTTCATGTTTGCCCGTTGCTTTTCAGTCCTTCTTTCCCTCCATATCAGTCTCTTATTCTCACTCTTGTTTTTTCCCTACCCATAGCTCCTTGTTTTTGTAGGTTTAACCTATTTTCATTACGGGTTTTTTCTTCCTTTTACATACACATTTTCCCTTTTTCTTTCTCTTGTTTTCTCACAACTTGTTAACGAGTAGCTTTTCTCTCCATGGTTCCATGTATCTTTTCACACACAACTGGAAGTGTACTTAAAATGTTCTGATGATGTGTGCTCACATTTCATTTTTAATGCTTCACTCTCTCTCTCTGAAAATGAAAGGTCTCTCTCTCAAAATGACAGGTTCTCTCTCTGTCTCTGATGAGAATAGTACTATCGAGCTTGGCAGCTCCTCAAAATGTAGTCCTAAAGAATCTCTCCCATTATTCTCACGCTTGACTTCACAGCCCCATCAAACTGACACACGGTCATCCACCACATCTTGGTGATTACATCACCACTGGCTACCATGCAAGAAGCCTCCCCAGCTCTGATCACTGCAGATAGAGTGGTTCTTATAGCCTTTCACGGGCTAGATCAATGAAACGGCAATGGGCTTAGCCCCCCCCCGCCCCCCCAGATACAGTAGATAGACTGTTTATAAGAAATGGGATGAACTTTCCATCAAGGGCATCCCGTCAGGTTTAAAAATGTTTCACTGAGGAGCAGGACATTTGCAGTTCTACGTCACTCATCCAGGACGGCTCTGCATAGCTAGCATAGCCAGCTTAGCCAGCTTAGCCTCAGCAGGATTGCACAGAGGAGTGTTCTGAACTTCCCCCTCGGGGCACTGGGATGCCAGCGAGTCCCAATCAATTGCAGCACACGGTCAGACGCCATTGATCTCCAACGATGTTGTTGCGGTCTGAGAGAACAGAAACTGGGCACAGGAACTGTGGTGTAGGCAGGGGGAGGTTGAATGTAAATGTTATGCACTGCTTTGAAACACCATTAAAGCAGTCTATAGCGCCAGCCAATAATCAATAACTCTCTGAGCGGTACGCCGTAAAACGCTCCGATGCCTGGCTAGCCGGAAATTTGGAGGGAAGATAAGAGAGAAGGATGATGTACTTGAAAGAAAGTGAAGGAAAGAACCTGAAGAAAGTTAGATAAGGTAGATAAGAGAAAAGAGGCGACAGGACAAAGTAAACTAAGTAAATATAGATCTTTTTCTCTGGCTTAACTGTATAGGAAGGACCCACAGACTATGGAGGAACAACAGAGCGAGGGGTCAGACATGCAGGGATATCCTATACGGTCCTGAGTGTTCTTTTCCAAGGTTCCGTAACCAAAGTGGAACATGTACACCAAAGTACAAAACCTTCTCTCTCGTTCCCCTCACTCACTGATGTGGCCTTTCATGCACCGTTAAATCAATGCAATCCATCACATGAGGCCTTTTTCTACAAACGCAGAGTAGTCCTCGCCACTGTCGTTCACCCAGCACCCAGAGCACGTTGACCGTCACATACCAACAGAAGATGAGAGGCTTTGGCAAACTCTGGGGGAGATTTTGGATTAGACCCAGCTGTAGTGTTGGCGCTGGAAGACAGTCCAGTACCGGTTGGGTCATTAATGCAGTTATGTATATGTATGTGTTCCAGCAAAGCAAACACTAATCATGTATTTTCCCTCTCTATATTGATGGTCAGTCAGTGATGGCATCTGTGTCTGTTATTTGCTAAAATACCTTTACTCCTCTCCTGAAGTAGGAATCTATAGTCATTTTTTGGTCGTTGTTAACTTAAATGTGGTTTTAAACCTAGTCAGGATAAAAGGCGCTATGTTCAAAAGGAAATAACAACACATGGATGGATAATGGATTAAGGCGGAGCCTGCAGAATCCCGTTTAAGAAGTTCAACCCTTCCACAGGGATCCACAGTAGGCTTGTTAAGTAATTAGCACATGGCTGAGAGACCCTGAGAGAAAGAGAGAGAGAGAGAGAGAGAGAGAGAGAGAGAGAGAGAGAGAGAGAGAGAGAGAGAGAGAGAGAGAGAGAGAGAGAATGAGAGAGGGAACGAGAGGGGACGAGAGAGAAGAAGACAGAGGGTACTAAAGTGCAGTGAGGTGGGGCTAATATGTAATTACAGTACAGTGTTCAAACAGTCATTATAGGGCTATAGATATAGGAGGTTGACTGCAAACCCTGAAGGTTTCTTCCTATAGTTGAATCAAAGGATTTCATCAGGAATCATTTCCATTTCCCTGGTATTCCAATCTGTAAGGAAATACAATATGTCTCCCTGGTTTCATTTCCAACTGTAAGAGTGCCCCTAAAAACAAAGCAAAAGGTATTGAGCTTCAATATCATACTGTGTCAATATGTGATTCTACACATGAACATACCCTGGCCACCTTGTGCTGCTAGCGACAAGTAATGTCATAGCCCAGAGGAGAGTCAAGAGGAGAGTCTTTATCCGTTTGGCTTCAATCCAGCTGACCCGATACTGGCCACTGATCTCTACAATCACCCACCTTAAGCTAGCTCCAGTTTACTGGAGATGGATACAGTGTACGCTGCACTGCAGCCAGCCTGACACTCATGTTGCGTTACAGTATTAAATCAATCGTTTGTAAATGATTCAAACTGCAAGTGGGCCATGCGGTACATCAGTTGATCTGGCAAGGCGGACAGTACCGTAGGTCAAAAGTGTTTTACCAACACATTTATTTCATCAAATATTCAAAGGGATACCGATGAATTTTCCCTTATGGTTGTTTTGCTTTTAGGACCATTCCATTTTGACTGACCACTACTTTTTATTGACTCATCTGGTAGCCCTGCCTGTTCAGTCAACGTTAATACAGGGCGGTCAGATGGCTGAGTAGTTAGGGAATCGGGCTATGAATCAGAAGATTGCCGGTTTGATTCCCGGCTGTGCCACATGACATTGTGTCCTTGGGCAAGGCACTTCACCCTACTTGCCTCAGGGGGAATGTCCCGGTACTTACTGTAAATCGCTCTGGATAAGAGCGTCTGCTAAATGTCTAAATGTACTCCAGGCTATAGTCAAGGGTTGCCTAACCACCTCTCCTGTTCAACTAAATCCACACATTAGAAACAAATGAGCAGTAGGAGTACACAAACCATGAGTTGACTAGACTCCATCTCAATAACATGAGCTTAACAGGATAGTATAATTATGTTTCTGCACAGTCAGTCTGACCACTTAATACAGTAGTCTTACTGTAAACATTATTCCACCCCCACACCAGCCAGTAAATGGGATTACCTTGCCTCAACATGGGGCTCAAATGGCCTTCTAAACCCTCGGAGACTGGAAGTGGGAGGGAGGAGCAGGTGACGCCCTTCCTATTCAAAAATCCAAATTAGTAAGCAGTAGATTTGTTATTGGCTATGCACCCATTAGCGTAGAATGGTGTCACTAGTAAACAACAATGGGCCTGGGCTTCAAAACACGTCAAGTAGCCAACAAAAAATGAATAATTCAGACCAATGATCTACAACTGTAACACACTAGATGAACCTCAGGTGCTGCAAAGAACCATTGAATAGTTTAGTGCCAGGCCTGATTCACCCAGAGTCCGTCTATCAAATTTGAATGTGTGTTATCATGTTGGTGATGACATGATCCCATAGGACTGTCTGATTTCCCCTGATGCTTGTTCCAAGCCTTCTAGAAGTACTGGTAGATGAGTCCGGGGACAGGTTCCAAAGGAATCATTTATCAATACTCCATCACGGTGAATGGAACAGAAAGAAACGCACAGACATACCTGAGAGGAAAACAGCCCCCCATCTCCATCCCCTCGCCACCTCTCTCGCTCTCTCTCGGTAATCCTATGTCACAGTGAATTTCACAAGGAGAGCCTTTTGAAGAGACAAAACTGACATGCTCGGAGATTAGAGAGCTGTGTAGTCTTGAGCTTTTGGTGACATGACCATTTGAAATGTCGTTTCAAGCCAGGAAGTATAGAGAGACTTACGTAACTGTTTGTGTGTAGGTTATCTAATCTAGTTTGAGGTGAAGTTGTGACTGTCTCTAGACACAAGATGCTCATTAGGGAATGGTGTTCCTCTTCATTTAATGGGGACAGTGTAGTAGCACACTTCATGTTTGTACTCAAAGAAATATTCTTGTATGTTTGTTTATTGTTGACCGTGAAATGTACAGAATGTAGTTGACGGTTTGCTGTAGTCTGATGCCTTAAGAGGATGATCAACTATATTCATAACTTTTATGGTTGAAGAAAACTGCTGTTTCTATCTCTTAAGTCTGACCTTCTCTCTCTCCATGATATCTCCTGGACCTGCACACCCTATCCACTCCATCCCCCTCTCCTGTCTGCTCTCTTCACGCAACACATCATCTTCTCTTCACTGTGCCTCTATGTGACAAACAAACTCAACGCATATACTCTACTGGCTTCATGCTCTCTAATCCGCACACACAGAGTTGCTCTTTAATGGCCATTGGTCAAAGCAAATATCATTACACGTCTTTTTGGTTTTGCTGTGCACGGGAGAAGATTACATAAATCCATTGAAACCAACTTCTAGTCATTGTTTTTGCTGGAAATACCACACCACCGAAACATAAATTGTTAACCCAGGAAAGACGGGCATTCCAAATGTTTTTGAAAGTCGTACTGATTAAACCAAATATCTTAATTTGCTTATTTCAAGCTATGGCGTTCTTGGGTGGTGATGGCATGGGTGTGTAGAGGATGATGCCAGAGCTGAAGGTAGTGATGTTCATTACGTAAGCGCTATTGTGAATTTGGCCGCCACTATTCATCATTACAACAAGCATGGCTGCAAATGAATCAGAGTCCCTGTCTGTTTGTTAGCCGGTGTGTTTGCTCCTCAAACACAGGTCTCAAAACGATCAACAAGTCGTGACCTTCAACGGCGGTACGGGTGAGTGGATGTAGCCCAGAAGTCAATTCAATTACAGCACAACTTCCAATATCACATAGCCTCATAAACGCACACGGCTTTACTTCTATCAGTAATTTATTTAGGTTTTTTATTTTTTTCTCTTTATGATGTACTGTGTACAACAGATAGGTGATTTTGGTGAGCTGGAGTACAATATATTTTGTAATAGTCTTGATAGGATGGAACTATTCACCTGATGATAGCACTGCCCTCAGTTATATGCGCCAATATATATTTTTTGAGCAGTTTCGAATTACTGTTCAAGATACATACTAGTGTTCACTTAAATCCACCATACACACTATGGGATTTACAAGCGCTTAAACCCGCTGGATAATAAATCCATACCACTTATTTTATAACCATGCTATATACTTCTTGTTGTGTCAGATAGTAATGAATGAAATGCATAGGCTACTGTACATGACTATCACATAATACAATGAAAATCATACCTGTAGTCTATGGGGGCAATATAAATTAATGGTGTAACTCAAGGCGGCTACAGCGTTCGTGCAGGTGCCTCTCTTTTTTATGGACTTATTACATGGGTGGACATGTGAAACACTATCTGCATTGGCTCGTTAACGAATTAAATTACAATGCTATTGAAAGGCCAGGAAAAACATATGTAGCAAAATTGAGAAGCCCGGGCAAAGAGAGTTCACGGTAGCCTATTTAGACGCTTTAGTTTCTCAGCTTTCAATGCAGTTGAAGCGTAGACTACACTCAACTTTGAGTCAATTTGACTTCATTCAAAACCTTTGCAGGTTTGTATCCACTTTCAACTACTTCCTAGCAACTGTGCAAGTTGGCATTAAAGTAGAAATACTTACGTATCTGCTGATGAGGTTCCGAATTGTGCTAAAATCCATGTTCTCACCGGTTCCACCTGGTTCAAGGAGTTTCTTGATCCGTGCACCTAGTTATAGTCGTTTGACGCTAGCTTGTTTCTATATCTTCTCTGCGCTCCATGACTTTCGGACAGTCTCCTTTTCTATGGGAGAAGTACCTTACTGCTTCTGGACAACATAATTTGGCTTTATTTAAACATTTTCATTAGTTCAACAAGCGATGCAGTCGTCCTTCTATACGGAGAAAATAACAATTCGACAGGAACACGGTCGCCCTACTTCTCTAAAGTAATTTACACAACTACCTAGTCCCTTTCCTCTCCTCCCTTCTCTCTCTCTCACCTTCCTTGCGCTTGTAATCTTCTAGGTTTTGCTGTAGGCAAATGAGCTTTTCGTTCATAATACGTCACGGGAGCCGCGAGCGCTTGCGCACTCTAGTGTCACATAAATGCCTAAGGAAATTTTGCAGTACAGCTGACTTTTTCGCTTGTTGCACATATCCTTTGTGTTATTTGCCGAGTGAGTCATCAATTCGCAAAATACATCATAGACGCATCTGTGTTTGTGTGTTTGTGGAGACAAAGAGAAAGAATAAGTATATAGCTAACAGTACAATAACTTGGCAGCATAGTTTTACAAACATTTGTAGCTGAATGTAGGAGAATAAAAAATAAATAAAAGCCTTTTCATGCTTTTCATCAAATTTCCACTCTGAAACTTGTGTACCCCATGAAACGTGGTACGGGAGCTGTCCCCGTCTGTAGTGCTGAAACCCACGCACATATGAAGAGGTAACTTTACTTTTTAAGTTTCAACAATTCAGAACCTAATCTACAGATTAAAGGCTACATCTTTACATGTGTAGTGCACATCTAAAACAACATGAACATAATTTATTATACGCCTAAACTTTAAAAAAAAATAGCCCACACATGGGGGTCGGAACAATCAGAGTAGGAACCTTTTCATAAAATTGTTTGTTTCGGAGGGCAATATTTTTATTCCGTTTTCCCATGTCACGGTTTTGCTTGCTAGCAACGCAGCGTACGCTTTCGGCGGGCTCTGCTGAAGTATGGCGTTAGTGCTGGGAGTGTGGGAGCCCAGAATCAACTAGCCGTAGCGGGAATAACTGTTATCTTCCATTATAGCTAGTTCCACCGTGTTTTATAAGGAGACAGCAAGCTATTAACTATGGCTGCCCTTGATCAAAAGTCTCCCAACGTTCTTCTTCAAAGTCTCTGTTGCAGGATCACTGGGAAGAGCGAAGGTAGGCTAGAAATCTAGTCTTGCTATGCTTACGTCGGTGTCTATTCATTCATGCTAACTAGCTAGCTCTAGCTAGTTCACTAGCTAACATCTAGCTAGGTATCTAGCTACCTAGCCAGCCAACAATATAACGACTTAACTGTCAAGCAGAGTTGGCAGCTGATGTTACCGTGCCGTTACTGTAGCATACGTGTGCGTTTTCAAGACAGTTTGCTATACTACATGATCACCAGCTTCAGCTAACGTTACTTTCATAGTCAATGTGGGACGTTAGCCACGCTGCACATATTATAGCTAGACTAGTGCCAATTAGTTAATTCATAAGAGAGGAATAGGGCGGAGTTGGCAGTCTAGCGTTATTTTGGCAACATTTACTTTTATTATTGACAGTTTGGCTGGCCTGATTGCTGCATTTGAACTCGAGCCATGGTGATTTAATAGTAGCTGTAGTGTGGTCAAACTAGGTAGCCTCTGACAGTGGGTGCATCCATGTTGAGGGCTTTCATATCCAGAAAGCTAGCTAGTCGCCAAGAGGCTGCCCAGAGACCGCTGACATGTATTCCATACAGGGAGCATGTCAGTTAGCCTATGTCTGTTGTGGCCAAAGCCATTACTCCTGGCAGTTAAACTTTCTGATAACGTATCAAGCCAGTGAGTTGACAACCAAGTAAACAGTATAAAACCAGCCTCGAATCTAACATGCTTCAGTCTGTACAGTTCCTTTAAGCAATGTGGACCTCAGAACCAAAGAAGTGCAGTTTCTCGTCAGTATTCTCTCATTTTAGCTGAGGTAGCCCACCAGTTCCAGTATGCTGTGAGAGTCGTCGGAAGTAACTATGCCCCCACCATTGAGCGAGATGAGTTCCTGGTGTCGGAGAAGATCAAAAAAGAATGTAAGTGATCAGTTGAGCATCTCTTCCTCAGCTTAGATTTAAAAGGATATTTGAAAGAGACAAAAGAAGAACAGTAAGTTGGAATTTGGCTGTGCATGCTTTCACCTTCCCCCTTCTTGGAGTTTTTTCTGGAGCACGACAGTTTCACTTGGTCGTTATTTTATTCTTGGGTACTTCAATTGTGTTTACACCATAAAACACCTCTTTGGCCTCACTTTTGACGGAAAACCACAGAGAAATAATAGTAAATTACACTGTATCATGTTGAAAGTCATTCCATTAAAAGCCAAGCATTGATCCAAGCTTAGTAAAAGCAGACACCAAACACTCTTTAAAGTTTTATCAAGACTGTGCCACTGTAAATCTTTCGGTAACTATTACTGTACAATGGTCACCTTGGCCCTGTGTTGTGTTCCTCTGCTCCAGTGGTGAAACAGAGAAGAGAGGTGGACGCAGCCCTGTTCTCAGAGCTGCACCGAAAGTTGCAGACTCAGGTCAGTGCCTTCTCTCTCTCTCTCTCTCTATCTCTATCTCTATCTTTCTCTTTCTCTTTCTCTCATATACACACTTGAGTAGTACTTTGGAAACACTGCATTGTACCTAACCCTCTAGTCGGCCAAACAGAAGTAAGGCTGAATACCTCAAAAGGCTTTCCAGTCCAATTGGTACATGCTGTTGTTGCCATTTAGACCTAGTGGCATGTAGACTTGAGTTTGTTTCCTTTAGATTGACAAGTCATTTGGAGTGTGTGTGCCTGTCATGTCACAGGGGGTGCTGAAACACAAGTGGTCCATCTTATACCTCCTGCTTAGTCTCTGTGAGGATCCAAGACAACCATCCAGCAGGGTTCGTACATCAACAAAGGTTACACACACACACCTGGTCTTGCCTTACCTTGTCCCTTCACTCATCTCATCTTGTCCCTTTTCATCCCAGAACTGTACAATGTCGTTGCTAAATAAAATGAATAAATAATCGAATGACAACCTCCCCTAACGGTCGCTCTGCATCCTTCTTAGGTTGGTAGTTATGGGGCTCTGTTCGCCCAGGCCCTCCCCAGGGACGCCCACTCCACGCCCTTCTACTGTACCCGTCCCCAGAGCCTGGCCCTCAGCTACGGCGAGCGCTCAGGCCCTGGGCCTGCAGCCGGACACACCTCTGCCAGCATGGGCACCAGCGGCATCAGCAGCCTTGGGGTGTACTCCCTCAATGGGCCCACCCCCACACCCCAGTCCCTACTGGCCGGGTAAGAGCCACTTAGCACGCTTGGTATGGAGCCCGGGGGCCATTATAACCTGTCGGCCTTGTACTATAGACACAAGCTAGCACACAGATCAATAACATTGAATTAAGCGATCAATCAGAATGCCGTTTTATCTTGTCTGCGCGGACCGGGGTTGAGGTTTGATATGGTGAAGCTGGATGCGCGTGCTGCGATGCTACACGTGCATACATTATGCAGACTGGATACAAGGCTGCCTTCGTTTGCGAGAACTCTAAAGTTAGAATCAGAGCAAAGATCTCATTGTTGAGATCGATCCAAGGGTTACTCTCTAGAACTCCAAAATCAAGCATTACCCTACTGTAGAGAGCCTGATGGACTTGTTGAAATGTGTTACAAGTTGGCTGTAAGTATATTAACTTTTGGGGTTTGTCCAGGTCCAATCAATCTGTAAGATCACGATTTCAACAACCCACCATCTCTTATTCTTCTGACATGGGATTTTATTCATTTCAAGTCAACATAATCAAATGTAAAAAAAAAAAAAAATATATATATATCATAATTTGAATTTAATTTTACTTCAGAGAGCTCTAACCAAAATAATATTTTTTAATTGCATTGGTCTTTAGATTATATGTATTATTAGTCATTTGTAAACACAATCAGAAACAGCTTTTATCACCAAGTAAGTTTGCACACTCAAGGAATTTTTTGTGGCGGGATGGTGACATAGTAAAAAACATTCTGAAAGCAGGAAAATAAAGAGACTACAATGAACATGGATCTGAGATGGAAGGTGTCATGGCTGCTTCGATTTCACACTGAACCACCCTTTAGCTTTTCAGTCTGTCGACTACATCAATTATCCACACCCCCTCCGTGTTTCATCTGCACTCAGGTGTCTGTGCCCGGCTGTTGGACTGAGTTGAACATCGACACTGTTCAAGTCGTCAAGAGTGCAGAGTGATCGTTCAAATGTCTTTCTGTGTTGTAGGATGTCAGATCCCCCTGATTAAGAGTGGACTAGCCTCGGCCCTGTGGCTGGTAATGGGGCCACTGGATGTGCATTAGGGGACATAAACCTGTTTAAAGGAGGCAGAAGAGGATTTGTGTGAACAGCAGCTCCTCGAAATTCCGAGTGTTCCTTACAGAAAGCTTGTGTGTGTGTTTGTGTGTGTGTGTCCCAGACATCCTCCCCAGTCCGCAGGGCAGCTGCTGGGCTCCAGGTTAGCATGGACCCTCCCCGTCAACGCCCCCCCGGCCCCCCTGGCACAGGCTACCTCACGCCCCCCCCTGGGACCCTCCGCTCTCTCCACCCGGGCTCCACGAGCACGCCGCGACGGAGACTCCAACGGTGAGCCCTCAACAGGGTCTAGCACCTGACAGGAGTGCTGGCTGTGTCAGTGTGTGACTGGCCCAGTTCTCCACTCCTCTCTTTTCTGTGTCATGTGCAGTAGATAACCATGTGACATATGAGAGCATTTCAGATCATTTTAGACATCCATTACTCACGGCCTGGCTGAAAACAATCTAAGAGGGAGTGAATGATTGATGTTTGAATTGGAGGGAGATGGGGGGGGGGGGGCTGGGGGGGGGGTAGAGGTCAACTTGCGTGTAAACAGCACCAGTCTGATTCAATAAGGTTCACAGCTGTCGACCGGTTTCCGGGTAGCTTAAAACACTTAATTTCTCTCTCTGTAAGAAACAAGCTGAATCGACACTCTGGTCTACATCATTTATCCTACCATTTGGCCTTGCCGTTTGGTCCATCACTTTAGCAACGTACCCTCTGCAATGGAGATTCCGTTTTAAATAGACCACGGTTATTTATTGATTGTGGATATTTCTGTATCTTTTGCGTCTTCTTTTCCCCGTCTGTGACCCCCTCCTAGCTGAGGTGGGGGAGCTGGCGCTGGTGAGGGACATCCTGTACGTGTTCCAGGGGATCGACGGCAAGTTCATCAAGATGAGCGGCGCCGACAACTGCTACAAAATCGACTCCAAGGTGCGCCTTCCTTGGTCACGCACATATCCATGATGACAAACCTTACTAGCAATTGAGCAATAAAACTTACTATACTTTAAAGCCTGTATTTGAGTGCAGATTAACTAAGCAACATCAAGAAAGGTACCTTATGCTCATGGAAAGTAGGTAGTGTACACTATAAGCTAACACGCAATGATGTAAATCACATTCAGCTCAACCAAGCAACAAGGGAAAATGTCATGATTTTTTAGGAAGGGGGGACAGGGGAACTGAATTATCCGGGACGCCGTCCATGTCGAGCCCTGCCCCTAGCACTGAGCAGTGCCCTGCCCCTAGCACTGAGCAGTGCCCTGCCCCTAGCACTGAGCAGTACCCTGCCCCTAGCACTGAGCAGTGCCCTGCCCCTAGCACTGAGCAGTACCCTGCCCCTAGCATTGAGCAGTGCCCTGTCCCTAGCACTGAGCAGTGACCTGCCCCTAGCACTGAGCAGTGACCTGCCCCTAGCATTGAGCAGTGACCTCCCCACACCCAGGTTCCTCTCAGCCCCTCCTGCCCGCGTCCAACAGCAGCGCTCAGCGCCTGGCCTCGAACGTATCAGCATCAAGGCTGAAGAGAACGAGGTAAAATGAGGTCAAACTAGCAGTGGATCGATGCTGGGCTGTTTGGACAGGCTCCACATTGACGCTAAAGTCTGCTCCAGGGGACTGGCTTACTAAACCAGTCGAATATTTCCACAAATTCTAGTCCACCGGTCCTAAAACACAGGTCCCTGAGAACTATATATATTGCTTCTCTATCAGATAAGGAAATACTCCAGCCTAATGGTTCCTTGGTTATTGGTCCATATTGGTAATGGTTCCAAATAGCTTTTGAATTCACCATGTTTTCCAGAAGGATATAGTAGGGGCTTTATTAGTTGAAGTGAACCGATAGGTCTACATATTTGACAGAAATACTTCCGATCCCTGCTAAGCATGGCCCAGCTTGGTTGTGATGCTGGGTGTGTGTCCCTAGGTGGAGCTGTGTAAGTCCCTGAGGGACACCAGCAGTCGGCTGTCTGAGCTGGGCTGGCTGCACAACAAGATCAGGAAGTATACAGACGCACGGAGCCTGGACCGAGCCTTTGGCCTCGTGGGACAGGTGGGTGAGAGTGTATGGACACAGGACATGTGTTATGGTAGGTGTGTGTGTGTGAACACAGGACATGTGTTATGGTAGGTGTGTTGTGTGTGTGGAAACCAAAAGGGAGGAGCCTCTGTGTGTGTGTGCACTGTGTGAAGATTGAGTGTGGGTTTGAACACAGAAAGTGCATTAATGTGGTTGAGCTGTTGACAGGACATTCTCTCCCTTTCTCTCTGTCTCTCTCTGTCTCTCTCTCTCTCTCTCTCTCTCTGTCTCTCTCTGTCTCTCTCCCTGCCTCCAGAGCTTCTGTGCCTCACTGCATCAGGAGCTGAAGGAGTACTACAGGCTGCTGTCAGTCCTCCACTCCCAGGTATCCACCTCATCCCCCCTCTCCACTTCTCTCTTCTTCCTTTCATCCATCTTTTATCTTTCATCCATTGATTTTTCAGGTTTTATTCCGTCTCGCCATCATAACGGTTGGTTCCGCAAACCCTGTCTGCATGGTTTACACTGTGTGTGTGTGTCAGTTGCAGGTGGAGGATGACCAGGGAGTCAGCCTGGGGCTGGAGAGCAGCCTGACCCTCAGACGCCTGCTGGTCTGGACGTACGACCCCAAGATCCGTCTCAAAACCCTGGCCGCCCTGGTCGACTTCTGCCAAGGTCTGTGCGCTTCGTTTGATGAACAAGTGCCACAAGTGATTGATGGATTGCATTACTGATCTGTAAATGCACATCCACTTCCTGTGGGGGGATTGTGGAACTCTCTCTCTCCCTGGGTGTGTGCAGGGCGGAAGGGGGGCGAGCTGGCGTCCGCGGTCCATGCCTACGGTAAGACGGGCGACCCCCAGATGAGGGCGCTGGTGCAGCACATCCTCAGCCTGGTGTCCCACCCCATCCTCAACTTCCTGTACCGCTGGATCTACGACGGAGAGCTGGAGGACACCTACCATGAGGTGCCTCTGACACACACACACACACAGTGACTCTGACACACACACACACACAGTAACTCAGACACACACACACAGTAACTCAGACACACACACAGTAACTCAGACACATGCTAAGCACACACACACTGATTCAACCATTGACACGCATACATACATGCAGGTGAGATCTTTGTGGAGAGCTCCATCTGAGGTGGACCTTGACACAGTTTGGCTTCCCAGAAGAGAGGGAGAGAGAGAGAGAGGGAAGGAGAGGAAGAGGGGGGGAGTCATCATGAAGAGTCATCATGAAGAGTGATGAGACAGAACTAATGGAGAGCTGACCCGCCATACCCTCCCTCCAACCTCGACCCGCTAAGTGCTGACTCAGGGAACAGGCCAGAGTTGTGGCCGGAGGTCTTCGCAGGCGGACTCTAGCCGGACGCTCGCCGGACAGGCTATTCTGAGAGCTTCTTATTTAAAGCCCTTCAGTATCGAGCCCTGGGGTAGCAGGTCTGATGTGAAGACGCTGTTATGGAGTGGTTTACCATCAGAGGAAGGACGTGTACACGCACCCTTCACATAACCAGGGTTGGGAAGTGGGGGCAAGGGGAGGAGAGACAAAGCTGCACTCCCTGACTCAAACTTGGATCGCGTGTGTGTGTGTGTCTGTGCATGAGAAAAGAGAGACAGACAAGTGTGTGTGTGTGTGTGTGTGTGTGTGTGTGTGTGTGTGTGTGTGTGTAAGACATACTTACCGTACTGGTGTGTGTTTTCTCCCGACAGTTCTTCGTTGCGTCCGACCCTAACGTGAAGACAGACCGCCTGTGGCACGACAAGTACTCTCTGAGGAAGTCCATGATCCCTACCTTCATCACCATGGACCAGGCACGCAAGGTACTGCACACACACACACACACACGTGCTGCCAGTACTGGGAGATTGAATCCTACATACAAGCGTTTTTGTTTTTCTCAAACACAACCTGTGTAGTAGTATAGTCCTTTGCAGTCCTGTGGTCCTGAGTGTGTCCTCCTGTGTAGGTCCTACTCATTGGGAAGTCGATCAACTTCCTGCACCAGGTCTGCCAGGACAGAACCCCCCCTGGAGCAATTACCCAGGTGTCCAAGTCTGCAGACTCCCCCAAAGATGGTAGAGCCCTCCTCGCTGTTCCTCCCTTGTCTCTTGCTCTGTGTGTCTGTCCTTTTCTGTCTCTCAAACTCACATTTGTGAGTGATAAAAAAAAAAAAACGTAATTCCAAAGGAAGCCATATATATATATAGATATTTATAGATATATATATATATATATATATATATAGATATATATATAGATAGATATAGATATATATATAGATATATAGATATGCTCTAAATCGAAGTAGATTTGACAGTATATGACCTTCTCGGTCATTCATTTCTCTTCCTCTCCCTCTCTAACTGCCTCTCTCCCTCCCAGCCGCAGAGCTGCTGTCCGACCTGGAGGGGGCGTTCCAAGGGAAGATCGACGCCGCCTACTTCGACACCAGCAAGTACCTTCTGAACGTGCTGAACCAGAGCTACCTGCTGCTGGAACACCTGCAGGCCATGAGGCGCTACCTGCTGCTGGGCCAGGGAGACTTCATACGCCACCTCATGGACCTGCTCAAGTGAGCACTCACATAAACACACACTCACTAACACACACTCACCAACACACCCAAACAAATCTATCACAAACAAATCACATGCTTGTTTGCTGGGTCTGATTTGGTGTTGGTATACACACATACGTATGCTCCATCCCCTCACTTTTGGTGTGTGTGTGTGTGTGCCAGGCCTGAGCTGGCACGGCCAGCCACCACCCTGTACCAGCACAACCTGACGGGCATCCTGGAGACGGCAGTGAGGGCCACCAACGCCCAGTACGACAGTCCTGAGATCCTCAAGAGACTGGACGTTCGCCTGCTGGAGGTACTCAGCTAGGCTACGCTATGCTGTACTCGGCTAGGCTACGCTCAGCTGTACTCGGCTAGGCTACGCTCTGCTGTACTGGGCTAGGCTATGCTCTGCTGTACTCGGCTAGGCTACGCTATGCTCTACTCGGCTAGGCTACGCTCAGCTGTACTCGGCTAGGCTACGCTATGCTCTACTCGGCTAGGCTATGCTCTGCTGTACTGGGCTAGGCTACGCTCTGCTGTACTCGGCTAGGCTACGCTATGCTCTACTCGGCTAGGCTACGCTCTGCTGTACTCGGCTAGGCTACGCTATGCTCTACTCGGCTAGGCTACGCTCAGCTGTACTCGGCTAGGCTACGCTATGCTCTACTCGGCTAGGCTATGCTCTGCTGTACTGGGCTAGGCTACGCTCTGCTGTACTCGGCTAGGCTACGCTATGCTCTACTCGGCTAGGCTACGCTCTGCTGTACTGGGCTAGGCTACGCTCTACTGTACTGGGCTAGGCTACGCTATGCTCTACTCGGCTAGGCTACGCTCTGCTCTACTCAGCTCTACTCACCCTGACGTTCCACTGAGCATACTCTGCTCTTTATGCTACGCTGGTTTATAACCTTACTCAGCCCAACTTTCTTTCTGTGTTGTGATTTAGTATCCATCACCTGTATGTGGCCAGAAGGAGTTGTCGTAACAACATGTCTCTCCTGTGTAGGTGTCTCCTGGAGACACAGGCTGGGACGTCTTCAGTCTGGACTACCACGTAGATGGACCTATTGCCACGGTAACGCAAACCTCTGCGCTTTTTTTTTTGCTCCGCTTTCGTTACTCTCTTCCACTCTCCTCTCCCCTTCTCTCCATCTTGAGTGTCACATCCTCTCTCCCTGTCTTTCTTTCAGCCAGCCGTGCGTGCGTGCGTGTGTGTGTGTGTGTGTGCGTGTGTGTGTGTGCGTGTGCGTGTGTGTGCGCTTATGGCAGAAGGTGTAACAATGCAGTGTTCCCCATGTGACAGGTGTTCACTCGCGAGTGCATGAGCCACTACCTGAGAGTGTTTAACTTCCTGTGGCGGGCCAAGCGCATGGAGTACATCCTCACTGACATCTGGAAGGGCCAGATGTGCAACGCCAAGCTGCTCAAGAGCATGCCGGGTGCGTAAGACACACACATCTTACGTACAGCAATAAAACACATGGACAATGCATTATACACACACAGCAAGAAATACCACTTCTCATAAATGCTGCAGACGCCTGCAGTTCTCTTTAAGCTCCAACAGAGGGAGACAGTTCACTCGAACCTCGTTTTCGATATTAGAGATCCTTTTAAGTAACATTCTGTCGTGTTTTCACCAGTTGATATTTCTGTAATGGTATTCATATTTTGCCATCTCTGTAAACAATCCTCTTTGAACACGCTCAGTTTTATTGACGTCAAACCAGACTGTAGCTGGAGGGGCACCTGGGAGGGGAGGCACCTGTGTGACCTGGTGTTGTTGTTGTATAGAACTCTCCGGCGTGCTGCACCAGTGCCACATCCTGGCCTCAGAGATGGTCCACTTCATCCACCAGATGCAGTACTACATCACCTTTGAGGTCTGAGCCCCAGAACACGCCCTCTGTCATCGTTAACGCGACGCAGCGCACGCCAACATAACATCTCCATGTCCACAGTCACAGATGAGGCCAGATGGAGATTTATAAGTGTGTCGTTTGTTTTTGTGTGAACACGTACGTGTGTGTGTGTGTGTGTGTGTGTGTGTAGGTGCTGGAGTGCTCCTGGGACGAGCTGTGGAACAAGGTGCAGCAGGCCCAGGACCTGGACCACATCATAGCAGCCCACGAGGCCTTTCTGGACAGCGTCATCTCCCGCTGTCTGCTGGACACCAACAGCCGGGTGAGACTCCCACACATACACAGGAAGCTCCCAGACACCAGCCTATCACACGCTCTAAAACACCCACACATACACAGGAAGCTCCCAGACACCAGCCTATCACACGCTATCACACACCCACACATACACAGGAAGCTCCCAGACACCAGCCTATCACACGCTCTCACACACCCACACATACACAGGAAGCTCCCAGACACCAGCCTATCACACGCTCTCACACACCCACAACTGAAAACGTGTACAAGGACACTAACTGTTCCTTTTTATCTTCCCTCCTTCCTTCTTCCTCCCCACCTGCGTGCGGTCCAGTCGCTGCTGAACCAGCTGAGGGCAATCTTCGACCAGATCATCGAGTTCCAGACGGCCCAGGACGCTCTGTACCGCTCAGGGCTGGAGGAGCTGGCCCTCCGGCTGCAGTACGAGGAGCGCAAGAAGCAGAGGGAGCAGGAGGTGGGTCCAGGGAGGAGGTGGGTCCAGGGAGGAGGGTGGGTCTAGGGAGGAGGTGGGTCCAGGGAGGAGGTGCACCCAAAATGGCCTCCGCGCCCTCTATGAATCACGTGTAGCAGACCGGTACTGCATCTGGAGCCCAGCCATGAACAACTGACTCCCCTCTCTTTCTAACAGCCTCCATATTGATTTTCTGCAGCTGGTCGATGTGACTCTCCGAAGTGTTTAAAAACAAACAACGACCTTGCCAGGCCTGTCTTTTCAACAGGTGGCAAGTGTGAATAATTAACATAATTCCAACGGCTAAAAGCCTTTCAAGGTGCCAGGGTGTTGGACCCGTGGGAAGGTTGGGGGAGTGAGTGCTGGATGTTTTATTGGTCGAAATGGCCAATGTGGTGAATTATTGAGTGTGTTCTTTTGTTTTTAGGGTGAGTGGGGCGTGACAGGTGAGCAGGAAGCAGAGGAACAGAGGAGGGTCCAGGACTTTCAGGACACCATCCCCAAAATGCGCTCCCAGCTCCGAATCTTGACACACTTCTACCAGGTACGAGGTCCACCCCCTCGCCCCACCACCACGCCATCGCAGACTCTCATCAGTCCGCTGGTGTTTCTCTAGGGCGACCAGACCATTACCCGACCCACCTCACTCATGCTAATGATAGTTTGATGTCTTGTGTATGAAAAACAGGCAAACAGCAGTTGATTTCACCTCTTATTTTTCTCTCAATCCATTCCTCCCCCTCTCCCTCATCCCTTTCTCTCTCTCCCTTAATTCCTCCTTCTCTCCCTACGTCCCTCCACCTTTCCGTCTGTCCTCCCTGCCCTCTCTGGGTCTCTGTCTCAGGGCATAGTCCAGCAGTTCCTGGTGCTGCTCATGACCAGCCCGGATGAGAGCCTGCGCTTCCTCAGCTTCCGCCTGGACTTCAACGAGCACTACCGGGCCCGGGATCCCCGCCTGCGCGCCTCCCTGGGGGCCACCAGGGGGCGACGATCCTCCAACATCTGACAGCAGCCATCAGCCCCACGCGTCCAGGCAGCAGAACCAGCCGGAACCCTCTGGTGGTGGACAGGGCTGACGATATTGTGACATCAGTAACAGCCCTTTTGTGTCGCCTTGGAAAGGTGACTGGATTCCTACGCTATGAGTTCATGAGGTGGCTTCGGGAGAGTTTGTGACATCATGTGTCACGGGCAACGTCCCAGATGGAATGACTCCGCTGTTATGACGTTGTGACATCACGATGGTGCCAGACAGAATCTGCTTTGACATCATTTCTGGCTGTAGAGTTCATGACATCATAGGAATGGTGTTCTCCCATGGAACGACCCAGATGCTCTGACATCATAATTAACCGTTCAAGCTCTGGTGATGACATCACCTACGGTCTGTGGTGCAGGAGAAATGGGGCCATTGCAGCAAATTCTGTCTGGCCTTGTGTGTGTTTTTTGTTGCTTTTATACTCCCCAATGCAGATAGGGCTATGTTCACAGTCAAACTAATGAAAGGGAGAGTACAAAGATTAAGGCTCCCCCTCCCCCCTAAAGTTCTTTGCCAAATTACCCGTCTCTACACGTACACACACACACACACTTTGTTCTCCTTACTCATCCATTGGCTGTTCCTCAATAAGGAGCATGTAGAAGTCTTTGTCATTTCCTGTAATGCAAGGGCATGTTCTCCCTCAAGGCTTGCTTGTTTGAGGTGACCCATTTCTTCAGAATTCACTGTTGCACACCTGAATGTCCGATTTATTTACTCCTTTGGTCTGTTTACATCTTATGGGACATTTTATTGAGTTTTTCAAAATGTTGACTTATTTCTTTTTTCATACCATTGTCTTAAAATATGCATTGTGTGTATGTGTCTATAACACTTTAAGAACTGTAACAGTTGTAAGATGGCAGGATGGTTCCAAATCAGCACTGTGCATCTCCATTCTTTCTCAAGTCCTTGAGAACCAACTCCAAGACTGGTATTGTTGTCTCAATGTTTTTCATATTTAGGTGTTGCTGTGTTTTCATCGAAAGACAGACCTTCTCCATTAGTAGTATAGTACTGAACTAACATGATTAGTTCAATTAATTCCAGAATTGTAAAAGACAGATTTGTCAATCCACATTTTTTGCACACATCACCCTTCTCTCTTTCCCCCAACTCTTACATCCTGAAACAGTGTTGCCATTCATATTGTGTGAGTGCTTGAAGCTGCGAACTGAATAGAACATGGTAAAATGACCCTCTTTTACAATACAATACACCTGTTGATGTTTCTGGTCAAATCTTTCCATTTCCTTCTGAGTCGGAGTTAAACACCAGGGTGTTGATATCCACAGGCCTACTCTTTATGATGTGTGACGACCGGTAGAAGAAGTAATATGAAACTATTGATGTGACTTATGTGCTCTTTCTTCCCATCTCATGTCCTCTTAAGGTGCCCCTAGGAGACCAGGCTTTGGAAGTCAAAAGTAAAATTATTTCCGTTGTATAGCACAGATGTATAGTAAATACTATGGAAAAAAATGTCTTGTCAACTCTTTAATAAACTCTTTTTTTTTAATTAAAGGACGTGCATTTTAGTGCTTTTTCACTTTGGGCAATGGTGCCTTTTTCTTATCGTAAAGACAAGGCACAGATTGTGAAACTAATTGCGGCTGAGTTTAAATTTAATGAGGTGTCTTAGACTTTCGTTCTTATTGGTTTGGGAAATTCATCATGTGACGTAAGACACTGGTGGTCAGTTGGAGACTGAAGATCAAGTTTGTCTAAAGGCACAATACCTCGAATTACACAGGGAAAGTAGACATATTTACATAGTGCAAACGCACAGGTGAGTTATCATGAATTATGTTTTGGCAACGTTATTTTTGATGCGCAGTTGCATTATGATCTATCACGCTAGTCGACATGGAAGTAAACTTGTCATGTGAACAATATTGCTGACATGCGTACAATGTTTCTGTGTCATTTGACTTTTGCCTAAAAACAATCTGTTTATAAACATTGCTTCTAAAGGTCAACACAGTTTATGTCTAGTTCAACTGGATGATAGCTACAATTCATTGGCCATGCGGTGGCAGCATTGATCATGCTGTCTACGATTGAGTGGTACACAGTTTATATGAAAAGTGAATGACATAATCGGTGTGTGTGTGAACGCGTTTCGCGTGCGTGCGTGCTTATGTGTGTGAGACAATTTAGTGTTACACAGCTGTCTGGGATGTGTCTGGTTTTGGCGGGTCACAATACCATCCTAATTGGGTGTGCTTGGGATTTGCTATGTTTATGATCAGAAAGCATGTTTGATTTTGAGCACAGGTTACATGGTTTAGGGGCGAGTGTTAGATTTTGCCAGAAGTCAAAAGTTTTGGAAATGTACACATTTCTTGAAACAGTCGTCCATGTTCTCAAAACTGTAACAACAATACCAAAACTTCAAACTAAATTTCCAAAATCTCTGACTCTTATGACAAAATCAAACACGGTTGGCCTAAACAGTGGTTTCCACTAGCCACTAAAAACAATGGAATACCCTAGGGCAGATGTATGGTGGTATCGTGGGATAATGTTAAATCCGATATTACCTCAGGGGTGGAAAGGAACATGTGCACCGTACAGTAATGCCATTCTACATTCCACGAATTGCCAACGAGATTCAAGAGATGGCACGCAAGGGAATTGACGACTTCAGAAGACAAAAAAGGGCGATTAGAGGATAATTTGACTCAGGAATTCGGCATCGGGTGGAATGCATTAGGAAGAGCATGACTTGCATTTTGTTTTATTTTGGATGCTGTCAAAGTGGTGTGTGTGTGTGTGTGTGTGTGTGTGTGTGTGTGTTCACACGTTGCAACATCATTTGATAATATCTTACAGTATATGTGATGTTACAATGTACCAGCCATGCTCAGTCACACCAACTCATGCCTGTGTTTTCCCCTTATTCTAAAGCACCTCAAACAGGACTGACCAGCAGGCTCAAAGCAGGGCATCCCCACACGGTGACTTCGAGTTGAATGAATTTCTCTCTTTATCATTTATTTAGTTTAGAATTGTTATGTTCCTTGGAAGAAAATACCAGGTTATGTTCTTGCCACTGTGTGCTTGCTCTGCTTTCTGTTGCTTCAAACAATGGGTCCAGTGCCCTACCTCTCTGACAGCTCCCAGGAGGATACAAGTCCATATTGTGCTGGTGTTTTACGTACAGTAACTGCTCAGAAGTAGGTCACCATCGTGACTCGGTTCTAAATGTCATGCTTAGCCCCACAGCTATACAGTTGTGTAATTGTATAAGATAATAAGACATGGTCTTGTGTTTTAGTTACTCCCACGATGAGGTCAAGCTTTGGTCCTCGTTTTAACTCAAAATCATGACAATGGTTTGACGTAGTGTGTGGTATGTGGTTGTGTTTGACTCTAGATTTTATAGTGGACACAGGTTTTGTCTGTCCTCCCCTCCTAAGATCTGTAAATAGTTTTTGAGTCAAAGTCAGTGAAAGTCAAGTTGAAGCTATTCCGACCTGCTCCGACCTACTCCACTCAATGTCGTAGGTGAATCAATCTTTCTTGACCCAGTCTTCTTAGTCACCTCAAAATAGGGGGGATGTAACAATTTAGGTGGCCAATTTAATGCTGTCTATATACTCTTAACAATATTTTTACAGAGGGGGGGGGGTTATGTCTGTGACTGACAACCGATCAGCTCCCTGGGATTCAATACAGTTTACTATGTCTGAAAGAGTTGATTAGAGAGCTGTAGAATGCAGCTGGTGTCCTGGTGCCCTCCCCGTCCCCCTCAGCTGTCTGCCCTCTGGTCAAGTGTGCCCCAGAGAGGAGCCAGCTGGAGAGCCAGAATCAAAATACCTTACCCACAACTACACCCTTCCCCCAGCCCCTAGCTTAACCTCAACCCTGTCCTCTAGACCATCCCAAAGCCCTATAGCCCTGGCCTGTATCCAGGGTCATAAGCCTTGGTAGATATGTACAAATCCCTACACATTTGTTATGGCGAGAAATCCCAATGTGTGGTCCAGAGAACACGACTGGCTATGTGAAAGCAAGGTGTTCTGGTTGGAAGAGGCAGTCCTGAGGACAGGCCTCCTCTGTCTGCCTCTCTGATTGAGACGTGCTGAGTCACTGGAGAGAGGATGCCATGCTGTAAGCTAACCAAGTGTGTTCTCTGTAGAGACAACACTCTTCAGGTGTGTGTGTGTGTGTGTGTGTCTGTTAGAATGCCAGGTATTACAGCTGAGTCGTCACAGAGTGAACCTCTGCACAATCACTAATTGGTTTGTGGTAATTGGTGTCCAGTCTCTGGGGGTGGTTAACGCTCTATTAAAGGTTTGTAGGATAAACACAGTTAAATAATGCTGCACACACACACACACACACACACTGGTGTAATTGAGTGAGCAGAGACGGCTCAGACAGAGAGACACTGGGCTGTGAAGCTTGAACAAATGTGACCTTTATTGTCTGCTGCTGCTTTTTGTCGGAAGTGAAGAATGTCATTGTCTGTGGTGGCCTCACATCCTCAACGTAGTGGAGAGTGTGTGTTGTGTGTGTCGTGTTTGTGTGTGTTTGTGCGCCAGTGTTATTTAGTTTGTCTCTATATCTGTGTCCATCCAAACTGCCTTCATGTGACCGACACACACAGATTAAAGCTGGCTGGCGGCTAGTATAATTAGCCCAGCAGAAGGGGATTTATGTTGTAACCAGCAGACAGCACCGCTCTGGGTTCCGCCCCTCTCTTCCTCTGCTCCGACCACCGGACGCCTCGCTAAATGTCTGCTAAGATGTTCTCCTCCCCTCCGACACACACACACACTGCACAGAGAGA
Source organism: Hypomesus nipponensis (assembly GCF_054491055.1). NCBI lineage: Eukaryota > Metazoa > Chordata > Actinopteri > Osmeriformes > Osmeridae > Hypomesus > Hypomesus nipponensis. The sequence goes on from NC_140372.1 coordinate 7,038,871, forward strand.
CCACCTTCCTCAGAAGGAACGTGAGGAGAGAGGAACGTGAGTTTTGGATAGACTGGATCTACACACACATCATCTTGCCTCGACCCAGTCGGCTTGGTTCGGGCCTTAGCTTGGGGGCACCGAAAGATCTTTCTCACACGCACGCTCGCTCACGCTGTTGGTGGGTGATGTCTGTGGCGGAGTCGGTGCATGAAGGCCAGGAGGCTGGGTCGGGTGTCCTGTCCAGACTGGGCCAGGTGGCCCACAGTCTGACCCTCAGTATGGGGCCCCTGGGGCAGGGAAAGCCCCAGGGAAGCACCTCCAAACGACAGAGCTCAACGGAGGACCCGACCACAGGTTAGCTACCCTGTGGGTGTTTTCTGTAAGGATGTCTGTATGTATGTTTTATTGTGTCTTTCTGTCTATGTGCGAATGTGTTCATCCATAGTGGTCCAGCCAAGGTTTCCATTGTAAACATGTTATGAATATTGAGAGGAAAGCTGTTTTTCATATCAATGCTATGACAGGATATCCAGATGAGTGGAATTCCCCAGACTGTGATTTTTCCTCATAAATCTAGGAGTACTTTGCTGTGTCGTTGTTCTTGTTTGAGACAAAAAAAAAACTTCACATAGATTAAGAAACTCTGACAAAGGTATCCACCCAAGAAAACAAAGAACTCCTTTCTTTCCTACCACCTAAATCACCCAGCAAAACATTAGCGCCACAGTCATTTTGACCGAGCTCACCCTAGCTAACCCCACTTGCCTAGCTAATGAGTAACCTCCATGTTGAACCCTGCTGCTTGATTACCAGAGTCTGATAGCTTGTTAGCATATTAGCCTCTCGTCAGGAAGCACCTGTGAAGGGCTCCATTCAAAGGTGCCAGTCTAGTATGCAGTTAGTTTGTGGTGTCTGTGGTGGATTTGAGCATTCTTTGGGGTGTGAATACTCCAAGGTAGCTGGTGAACATGTTAGCCGGCCTGTGCAGTTGCAGGGGAGCACCTAAGAGGAGAAGAGAGGGCTACAGGAGCACACAGGTGACAGCACACGGTGGGTGAGTTTGGACTTGTGTCAGCTAATGGTTCTAGTTTATCAAATCAAAGTGAGACACGCTCTCTTCTCAAAAGCTGTGTTGTTAATGGTGCATGAAGACAGAAACTGTGGCTAAAGGGGTGTAGTTCTCACAGAGTGCGACATTATGGTTTGTGTTTGTGTGTTGACAACTTAAATGCAATGGTGTAATGTTCAATGTTGATGGAGTGATTTAGGGAGATTATGTTGAGGTGTAAATGTCAATACTAGCAGAGAGACGCCCAGTGAATATGCTGTCCTGGAAACCAGAAGACCATTAGAAGTGTTCCTGGGCTGAAGGGATATGACATTAGACTTTGAGCAATAACGATTTTGTAATGCAACCTTCCACTTCCTGAGATAATTACTGATTTGATATGAGGATTCGTATGAGCTATGTAAGTAAGTAAAATGTATTTATACAGCACTTTTCACAGACAGGGTCACAAAGTGCTTTACAATGTACATTGTCAATAAAACATAATAGTCTAATAATAAAAATACATAAAACAGATACAAATTATCAATAGACCAAAGACAAGAGATTACTCAAAAGCTAACCCGAACAAGTGAGTCTTCACTTGTCCCTTAAAATTCTCAACACTCACAAAACTTGTAAAAACACATTTGCTTTCACCTATTCCAATGTTGTTAGATCAGAGATTATCATGACATCAGTCGGAATACACACAACCTCTAATCCTTTGTAGTGGACCAGGTGAGAACCACAGCTTTATCTTAACTACTTCTGAGAAAGAGACGGAGTGAGAAAAAGGGCGGGGTACATAAACAAGAGCCAAGAACTATCTGAGAGCAGTGCACTGCCAGGTGTGTGGTGGGGATGAGGGAGAGAGGGAGAGACAGTAAGAGAGAGGGAGGGACTGGAAGGAGAGGTGTGCAGAGAGAGACGAGACTGCCATACCCATCAGTTCATATCAGACTAGGGATGGAAGTGGAGGAGGAGAAGATGGGAGCAGGGGATGAGACAGAGGTGTGTTTGGGGCCGAGGGAGCAGATAAGGCCGTACATCCGCATCTCCCTGGAGGAAATGAGGAGTTACCACGGCTTCACGTCGCGCTGTCATCGCCTGCACAGTGAGTGGTTGTGCGTGTTGGTGTGTGTGTGTCTGGAGGTTATGTACTGGACACGTGTGTGTGTGTGTGTGTGTGTGTGTACATGTGTATGTACCAACCTCGCGATGTGTCCGTGTGTCTCAACTCTACCTTTTACCCTGCAAACAAACGTTTCCAACCTTTTACTTTCACTGGTTTGTACGTATGTTTTTTTGCATTCACATACCATTTTGTACACGTGTGTGTCTGAACTGTCATATCCCAATGTGCTCTGAACACATATTGCACAATGTAAATTGTATGACTGACTGGAAATGGGTGCTATTTTCTTAATTCACAGTGACTGACTTGACACAGTATATCCTTATTTGCCCAAGGTGGTGATTGATTATGGCTCTAAGGTCAATACAAGGAAGCTACACAAGTGTTTACTTGGTGTTCGTATTTTCCCAAGAATTGTTCCTTCTTCTTTAATTTTGTACTGTGAGGTTGTTCCTGCCCGTGTGTGAGTAAGTATCTTGTTGTTCAGTCCGATAAGCTTTGAGGCGTCGGTCTGTATTTAGACTGTGTGATGTTTATTCCTGGGACAATAACTGCAGTGTCACGTCAGGGAGAAATGAAGGCCGTTAGAAGCGAGAGTTTGCCTCACTACAAAAGCACGTCATACAGTTAGAATTTTGACATGGTCAACTTGTCACAAGTCATGTGTCGTCCATCTCGAGGTTGTGTTGGGCTTAACTCACTAGAATCTGACTAAAACTTGAACCATAAGATCCAACAACAGCCGTGACAGTCATGTGACTTGTCAGCATTTCCTGTCCATGGTTCTCAACATCCTCCACACCCCTCCCCCTCGTCACCTCATACACCACCGCAAACTTTTCTCCCTGATCCCCCTGACACAGGGGTGACCCCTTCAGCAGCTGTCTGCTCTGTCAGCATGAACCACTCAACTCGCCACACCCCAGCCTGTACCCCCCCCCCCCACACACACACACACACAGTCAGTCGAGTTGACTGTAGTCCTGAATGTTCCGTCTAGTCTGGGTCTTCTCCTGGAGAGGGGGGAATGGATTAGTTTTCTACCCAGTCAGAGCTGTGAACGCCGATGGAGATATGATGTGCTCTCCTCTTCCAGACTTTGGTAAGATGTTGACGCACTAGAGGGTGTTTTCATTGTTACGGTATGAGGTCTTTGTTTTTGTGGATGCAAACTAGTGCATGTCTTGGTTTAGCATTAGGTCACCTGTTCAGAGGACTGGGTAGTTTTCCATCCCTTCATCCTGCAATGTTTTATTTTAGTTTTCTGTCTCTCGTTGTTCCTTCCTTCATCTGTTCCTGTCTCGGCTGCTGGCCACCTGGAGTGACATCACTGTTCTCTCCTTCTTCTCCTCCTCCGTCTACTACTTCTACCTCTACTCCTTTCATTGTTTCCACTACTGACAGATCCAAGATATTCATCGTCTATAAATAGGCCTGGATGTCTTTGGACACAATCCTTGAATATAGAAAGATCTCACCGTTTTTTCATGCTATGGCATCAATGGGCCTAATGCATCACAACCAGTTTGACTTAAACATGAATAGGTTGTGAGTTAGCTGGCAAGGCTGGTGGAGCATCCATTAGTCCTGGGTGGTTTAGCCATAACCAAGGCTGCTTTGATGTCACTACAGCCAGATTATAGACCCACAGTACTGAGATAAGAGGGTAGGACGGGCCCCCCATCTCCCTCACCTCCTGGGCACTGTGTGGTCTGAAGTCCACACACACACACACACACACACACACACACACACACACACAAGGCTGCCTGTGAGGTGGATGTGACTAAGAGCGGGCATAAACTGGCCAAGTGGGCTATTGACCCAAGAGAGGAAACAGTGAAGGGGGGGAAAGAATGCGCTAGTTAAGAAACAGGCACAGAAAGACAATTACTTTCTTGCCCCTCTTTCTCCCAATTGCGACCAACATTCTGTAATGATAACCGCTAACCGTCTAGATGAATTGGCATGCTGCTTTACATTGCGTGTTTTTCTTTTCACCATATACCAGGGTGTCAGAGATTGAATCAGCGGAAGCAAAAATGTTTGGGTTGGTTTTAAAGTCTCTTTGCTACACCCTGTACGGCCGTGTAGGTCCAACCCTCTTGTGAAGGTTCCTGACAGCATCCATGACAACCACACACCTTGTCTTTACTCCCGTCCCGTGGCTCCCAATAGACTTGCTGCTGCAGTTATTGGCTGTGGGTCAAGGTTGTATGAGTATTAGCTCCAGCCCCGCCTGGATGTCTCAGGGTTGAGCTCACACCGATATTCCCCTTCCTGTTTATCTTAGGGGTGGGAGGGAACAAACAGTGTTTGAAAAAGGCTGCCAAAAAAAGAGTCCTGGAATAAACAAACATTTGGAGAAGTTACACCACGTCTGGCCTACTGTCTCCCCTGCGTCTGATTCCATGCAGGGAACACAATTGTCTGTACGCACACACACACTTGTACATGCAGTCCAGGACGCACCCACTGTTGTTTGATATCCAGATTAGCAGCAGTCGTCCCTTCCATGGAAATTCAGTCAAGTCATAAATGTAGTTTTACATTGACCGTAAACTGGATTGTGGGTGTTATTGTCAAGATGCACTCTGAGTTCGAAAGCAAGTAAGATTACAGACCCAGTTTGACAATAGAATACCTCATAAATTATTTTTTCTGTCAGATTGATGGCTGTGTGTGTGTGCGGCTTGCAGGTTTGTGTGTGTGTCTGTGTGTCTGCACTTCCACCGGGATACACATTAGTGTGTACACATTGTCGTGTACACACTAACCTTCAGTGTCACTACTTTTATCTGTCTTATGGTCAGTTTCTCCTTCTCAGTCCAGACATCCAGCCAGTTTCTCAGGAGCACTGACTTGTGATCTGTGGTCATATGAGCGGATGCCCCATGTGTCCCAAGGCGGTTCACAGCTACAGGAAATGCATCATTATAAACTCCCTCTCATTTCCTTTCCTTGACTCAGCGTGCTGCATCTTTCTGATCACAGTGTACACACACACACACTCTCACTCTTTTGTGTGTTGTCACACACACACATACACACTTCCCAAGGATAACAGTCCCTTATGTCCCAGTCATCCAAATGTACAAATATTAAGTTATTAAAGGAGGATGCTGTAATATGAATGCCTACTGTAGATATGTTATCTTCTGTATGCGTGTGATTGTGTCTATTGCGACACACACATACCTACGTATACACACACACACACACAAGGCTGGGAAAGCTGGGGGCATTATATTCAGATATACCTGATGTATATATTCCTAACAGTCCTAACCTCTTCATGACATATTCCTAGTCTCTTCTTTACATCCGTCTTTCTTTTGTCATTCTAATCCCATCTAGCATAATTCTTCACTAAATCTCATACATTCTGATCGTAGACTGGCCTGTATTATCACATTTTATGAGACATAATCTGGAACATAATCTGTTCCTAATCCCGCAAATATCCCCCTTGGGCAGACGTACTGCGAAGGACAAAAGGAGCCTTGCTGACTGCCTCTAGCCTGGAGAGCCAAGCGGACAGGACACACACCAGTCAACACATGGTTACTGGTAACAGATTGAAATTCGTGTTTTTTCTGTCATTTCCAAATAAAAAGCCCTTCTTTCACTGTAGTACATCATTATCTGATCTGCGTAGCCCAAACATGTGCCAGGCCAAGGGACACCACCCCTGTTCCTAGGCAGCTTCTAACATGTGGATGTTTTCTCTACGCTAATAGTGCACATCTGATTCCAGTCATTATCTGTCTGACAAGCTGAGTCAGGTTTGCTCTAACAGGGATTGGGGGAGAGGAACCTAAAGATGGTACTCTCCAGGGTAAGGCTGCGAGGTTAACGTGTGGGTGGGAATTAGTCAAAGAGATTGGGGTAGGGCGGGGGGTAGAATATAGGTGTGTGTTTCTATGGGAGAGCCCACTGGTGTGACCCTAACATCAGTCTCTCCTCATTCATGAATCAGGCTATGCAGAGTTGGAGCACCAAAGCAATCCTGTTCTTGCTTGTGTAGGCAGCAACCAGCCTACCCCCTTTAGGAGGGGGAGGCTATGGGAAATGTCAGGGTTCACTTGAAATGGAGGCGGTACCAGACCAGTCAGAACCATGGTGACATCACTCCTCCACCGGCATCTGGGTCCTGATTGGATAAGTCCGTTGAAAGGAGGACGGCATTGGCTTTAGCCACGCCCCTCTCTGCTTGCCTGCCTGTCATTCTCTTTTATCCCCCCTCTCGCCTCCTCTGACATATTAGACCAGCTTATACGTGCAGATCAGTCTGTGTGTGTGTGTGTGTGTGTGTGTGTGTGTGTGTGTTACGTCTGTAGGATCTAGGGGAATTACATCTGGCTTCTCTCTCTCTCTCTCTTTCTCTCTCTCTGTCTCTCTCTCTCTACCTGTGAGCAGAGGGTGTAAGTTGAACTGTGGGCAGTCCCAATAAAGTCCCGCCTCCCTCCTGACTGTGTGTGGGTTGGGGGAGGTGTGTGTGTGTGTTTGTGTTTGTGAACTGCACAGCGAGGACGAGAGGGAGAGGGAGAGCTTTTAGTGTTCAGCCGAAGTCTGGACTCTGACGATGTGGAGGAATGGAAGGTTATCTCTTCAACTCTGAGAGTGTATGTGAGTGTGTTAGTGTGAGTGTGTTAGTGTGAGTGTATGTGTGTGAGTGTATGTGTGTGTCTCTCTGGGAGAGGGGCATAGCAGGGCAGGATGGCCCTAAACCGAGTATCCCTGCTATGCCACGATATCACCAGGATGTGGCTGCAGCTGAAGATGATGACAGGTACGGGGTGTGTGTCTGTGTGTGTGTGTGTGTGTGTGTGTGTGTGTGTGTGTGTGTGTGTGTGTGTCACTTGTTTTTCACTTGTCTGATGTTTAGCCTATTTACAGTTTCCTTATCCTAAGATACTGTAATATGTGGTTTGGGGTTAGTGGAAGCAACATTGTGTGTGTGTACGTCAGGTACCCCAAGTGTCATCAGATGGGTGGAGAAAATATATTTGTAACAAATTTCTACTAACTGAATCATATCTTTATGGTTCAATCTGAAAGATTGAACTATAAAATTGTGTGAGACTATCAAGGATACACCTATCAAGTTAGCGTGTCCTTGTGTTCGACTCAATAATCAGTTATTCAGATCCCCAGAGCTTCTGATGTATCTAATCTCCGAATCTCGAAGATTCGGGACTTGGGAGGGAATTTGAAAACTCCTTTATGGAGTTATTCTACTCATACAGTCCATGATTCCCAGTGATGGTGCCAGCAACAAGTGATATTGTGTGTGTGTGTGTGTGTGTGTGTGTGTGTGTGTGTGTGTGTGTGTGTGTGTGTCAGAAGTGAGAGTCAAGAGTCAGTGCATTAGAATGTCTCCCTCCTGTTTTCAGAGCTGGGCAGATGGAGGGGCTCAGCTTAGGTACAGCCCCTCCTTCTGCCATCTCTGGTCCCTGGCACGTGGCACCCCAAGGTGTCACCCTAGCCACTCTGTCTGGCTAAGTCGTTGAGGAGTCTTGGCCAGGTTCTTGCCAAAGTTGGCTTTGGGCTGAACATGTGCTGGAGCAGATGGGACATAAGACGCTAGGGTGTAATACTGATACTACAGACGCCTGGGATGTCACCGCGCGGGCCCTGCCAGGTATTCTGGTGTTCGAGGGTAGCAGAGGGGTTCAGGGTAGCAGAGGGGTTCAGGATCATTTGGTTTTGTGTCATACACACAGTAGGATTGTTGATATGACAGTAGTGAGATCATTTGTAGGGGAGAGTAAGAATGACCCCCCACACACACACACACACACAAACACAAACAAACAAATGTCAGATGTCACTGAGCTGGATCCACAGCTGTTGAATTATTCACTACTATTTTTAACACATTCATAATCATGTATTTTCATTATATCCAACATTGGATGTGCCATACCTTGGAGCTGAGGGTCAGAGTGGTGGCTATCTTGTCTACAGCTTCTGAACTGACACAATGTTCATGGAAATGAATGTTTGAACCTTAACTGAAGCCATTCTTCTTCTTAGACACCCTTGTAACAGTACAAGTGTAAACACATCAGCATATTCCTCACATGCTGTTTTCTTCTTGGAAAAAAGGTGATTGGCAGGTGTTCCCTCATGTCAGAAAAGGGTTGTTACGAGGAGTTGTTTTCCCTGATGCGTGCGCGGGCTTGTTGGTTTGTTGTTGGCCGAGGCTGTGAGACAGAGGGGATGGAAGAGAGAACAGTGGTTAGTTGTGTTGTCCTCTCGCTGGGATGCCGCCTGCTCCGTTCAGACAGAGAGAAGGCCTTGCCAGTCACCCAGACAGAGACGCAGGGGCCCGCTGGTCAAGCGTGAAACCAATGAGCCCCACATCTCAGTCAGTTGGACACAAGCAGAACAGAGCAGGCCAGAGCCAGAAGCTGGAGGCTTCCTATCTTCTTTAAGCTCCTTGGAGACTGCTTTAGTTGGTAAACGTATACGTACATACTGAACTTCACTGTTCAATTTGGCAAACTGTTGTATTCAGTTCAGTAGTCACATGACTTGAGCATGATGGCTAATACTCATTACTGAAGAGAGGCTTGAACACAGAAATTCAAATCAAGTATAACAATATTCAATATAATGGTAATATACAAATGATCATTGTAAGTGATCATTTGTTCTTCATGACTTGCCTGGTTGAATAAAATCTAAAAATGATAAACAACTTGAACTCCAGAACATCAGATTTTCTTTCATGGATACTGTATGTTACTGTCACTAGCTAAACTGTCATTCCTCACCGATGGGAGCCCTAAAGCGCTGAGTGGTGTGGCTGATGGGAATGTGGACACATGCCAGGCCACCGTTGGCCGTTTTGACCCAGTTGTTGTTTGGTTGCTGCCTCCCACCCCCTGTGTGTGTGTGTGTGTGTGCACGGCGTGTATTGCATTGCCATGGCAGATGGGGCTTGGTTAACCCTAACTGTAATACCAGATAATCGAGCCTGGATTCCCCTACATCTACAGACACACACACACACACGGCTGTGGAATGGCTGCTCAGCTTGTTTACACACACACACACACACACACACACACACACAGCTGCCCATTTCCATGCTTTACCCCTACATTAACAGTTGGCCTACCAGCTCATTCCAAACCAACACAACTTAAAATCCCTTATCCGTATCCACGTATACATGTTGCCTCCGAGTCTGCATTCCAAGATAGCCCTTCCCAGCCCATACCATCCCTTCCACACCACTCATGGTTCACCAAACATGTTGTGGTGACCAATGGGGGCAGGGGTTAATTGGAGGGTAAGACGGGGGGGGGGGGGGGGGTGAGACTAGGGAGGGTGGGGCGATAGGGGGTCCTCTTTGGTGGGGGTCTTGGTCTTTTGTCTGGAAGAACATCAAAGTTTGTACCGCCTGTGGTTTTATTTTGTAACAGGCATGCAGGGACAAGACTGGGTCTGGCAGGGTTGTGGAGGCTGCCAACGTGTATTTAGGTGACTAGTGGAAACAAGCTGAAGAGGAAGGAGATCACAGCTGTGTCCTAGTGTGTGAGACAGGAGAGGGAGGGGAGAGGGGGGGCTGCTCAAGGTCATGGTCCTGTGGAATCTATGTGGGTGGTGAGGGGTTAACTTTGTGTTGCCCGAGTCCCAATTTGGGCTCATTTAGATTTAATATAAAGCGTGCATTTACACACATGCGCACAATTTAGTTAAATTCAATTAATTATGAAACCAGCTAGACGGAAAATGGAGATTAAATAATGTGTACCAAAACACGCCCTTTGTCCCGAATCATGATTTCTCCGGAGAAAATCAACTCGGTGTTCATCCAATCTCTACCTGCAGAAGGACACATTCCATTTATAGAATGGCCAACAATAGAAAAGTCGACAAATGGAGAGAGAAAGTTATTTCTAGATCTTCTTAGGTACTTATAGTCAAATCTCCTGTTTGGTCAAAAGCTGTACAAAAGCTGCATTGTTGTGTCCGTCCCCCTCCCCCCCCCCGTCCCCCCTTTCACCCTCTTGTTCCCCCCTACTTTTAAACCAGAGCCACATCTCCACATTAAATATGTAGGCATTCGTAAGAGAACCCTGTCGTCCATTCAATCCCATTACCAGACCGACCATCTCCTTGCTTCCATCCCTCCCTCTGCCCCCCCCCCCTCCCTTCTTCTCTGTACACATCCAGCCTTCCAGATCTGGGGCTCATTCAATGGAATTGAGCCAAACACAAACAGACACACACACACACACACACATGCTGCTTAAAACAAGAAAAACAACGCATTGTATAGAACTCCAGAGCTCTATTGGATAGAAAAAAGAGGTCCAGGGAATTCTGCAAAGCTCCATCTCTATCCTCTCTGAATGAAGCCCCCAGCGGGAATGAATGTGTTGGGGAGAGGGAGGAGGGAGGGAGGGGTGAGAGAGACAGAAAGAGAGGGGAAGGGAAGGGGGTGGGAACATTCTTGCCACCAACCCCCAACCTCACCATCACTCCCAACCATCATTGTCATGAATGTGGGGGCCTGGTGCCCCCATGCAGCCTTCAGGCTTGTGGGGAGATTGGGGGACAGGGGTGGGTTGTGCTGGGAAAGGGAAGGGAAGGGGTGGGTCGTCAATCTCCTCTCACTAGAGAGCCTGTACAAACACCTCACTATCAGTCAACAAATATTGTGAGACACTCACACACATACCACACCATGGAGATGAAGCTGAGCTGTTAATCCTGAAGATGACTGGCTGGGCCATGAAGCATGTTTCTGATTTTACAGAGAACGACTTCAGTGCTGTCACTGCTGAGTGAGCAGACTGACACACCTACACGCCCTCCCACACACACACACACACACACACACACACTTTCTCCATTCCCACCCACACCTACCTCCTTCACTGGCACACACCCCTACCACCAATCCCCAAAACAGACCACACAAACACACGCACGCAGGTGTCTAATTCAAAGGTGGATTCATCGAATCCACTCTGGTTGTATTCACAAACACATGTACATGGGTCCAGCCATCTAAACTGGGTCAGGAGATGTAAAGTGTGGGTGATGAGGTTTGCTGATGCTGGGGCCGGAGATGTAAAGTGTGGGTGATGAGGTTTGCTAATGCTGGGGCCGGAGATGTAAGGTGTGGGTGATATTGTTATGTATAGTAAAAAGTAAATGTTTTGGGAAGTTACATTTCCTCTCTCTCTCTCAGATGACATCATGCAGCAGGAGAGCTGTCGACTGTACGCTGCTGACATCGGACCAGACCTACAAAAGCAGTTTGCCTTCCTTTCAGGTCGGTATCCCCACCCCCACCCACCCACACCTCACCCCCCAGCTGGAGGGTTGCTGGTACCGACATGGCTCACCCCCCCCTGGAGCCAGACCCTGCAGCCCACTTCCCAGTGCTTCTGCTGGCTGGCTCTACATGTGGAGACGTGCTTGTCGTCTACACAGCTCTCAGTGGGGACGAGGAGCTCGAGCCTCCTCCTGGAAATGTGTGTTTCCAATCCGTCACTACGGCGATCATGGCAACCCAGATAGGGGCCCTGTGTTGAGTTACCTCCAACAATGGGTGCCCGGAGACAGACCGTGAATAATTCATTGCCACGGCGATCCACTTGGCAACCCAAGCTACCAACTTTTTTTTTTTCTTTTTTCAAGAACGGGTTGACACTGTGATCTGCTGTGATTGGCTGCCTTGGTTTGTGTGTGTGTGTGCTCTTTGATCATCAGTGTTAACATACTGTACATGGTCGCTGTTATCAACTCGGTGTCCGTGACCCAGCTTGGTGATGCCAGTCGTGGTTACCAAGCAAGTGTGGGTTAGACTGCACCATGCAGGAAGGAGTTGATCAAGCTGTCTGGTCATGTGATCATGTAAGATCCAGTCTAGTCTGGCTGTCAGGTGATCATGTGAGATCCAGTCTAGTCTGGCTGTCAGGTGATCATGTGAGATCCAGTCTAGTCTGGCTGTCAGGTGATCTTGTGAGATCCAGTCTAGTCTGGCTGTCAGGTGATCTTGTGAGATCCAGTCTAGTCTGGCTGTCAGGTGATCTTGTGAGATCCAGTCTAGTCTGGCTGTCAGGTGATCATGTGAGATCCAGTCTAGTCTGGCTGTCAGGTGATCTTGTGAGATCCAGTCTAGTCTGGGCTCCTACTGGAGCTATACACACTCAATGAGGGAGTTTGTCACCTTAACTACATTGTGTGTGTGTGTGTGTGTGTTGGGAGGGATGTGCTCTCCTCCTGTGTTTTGGAGGTCAGATTTGACTCCAGGCTACTGCTGTAGTCATTAACCTCAAGTCTGCCAGCTGGTTAGCGACACAGCGCACACACACACATGCACACTCTATTTGCAATGTGATAAGGAACCAACCTATTTTACTCTCTTGTGTGTACACTCCAATATTTGCATCCATTACGTGTGTGTGTGTGTGTGTGTGTGTGTGTGTGTGTGTGTGTGTGTGTGTGTGTGTGTGTGTGTGTGCGCGCACGTGTGAGAGGGGGGAGACAGGGGGGAGACGGGGGTGATGGTTTGGCAGAGCTCCAGCCACAATCCAAAGGCCCCAACAGAACAGACAGTGAACATTCATCTTCCCTGCACCCTCCCTCCTCTTCTCCCTCCCTACCCCACCCCCATCACTCCGCCCTGATATGATCAGTCTGGGTTATAATCCTAGCTGGGATATGAGGGAGAGGGCTATCCAGAAGCAGAATAATAAAGATGATTAAGACAACAGGAAATGAAAAAGCATACACACACACACCAGTGGTATAGTGGACGGTGGATATGGGAGTGTTGGAGAGTGTGGGGGGGTGGCATCTTTTAAAAAGGAAAGCTGTTATTGTAGTCTGCTTCCTAGGTGACTTGGCCTTGTGACCTTGTTGTGACCCCTTGCTCCTTTCCCAGGGGGCCGAGGGGGAAATGGCAGCCCCATCATCGTGTTCCCAGAGTTCCCGGCATTCGGTGAACTGCAGGAGGAAGAGTTTCACAATGTGCTGAGTTACCTGACCAGTGTGCACAGGTGAGGACATACACACAGTCGCATCAATCCATGTTTCACAAACATTTATCATTTCCTCAGGCCTCCTTAGTTTAGTGTGCCATGCTTTCACATTGTAGACAGTGGAGTATTTGTGTGTAGCCAGCAGGTGGCGCAAGAGAGCCATTTTCTTGATAGTCTTTGTTCCAAATCCTTCACAGAGAACAGTGATTGAAGGGAAGGTAGATCCCGATTCTGAATTTCCATGTCTTTGTGTTTCTTTAGTTGCTTACTTGAATTGAGCAGGGTTGAGATCATTTTAACTGAACTCAATATCCTTAGGTTCTCATTTGTGAGGATGATTTATTCTTGACAATATTCTGTGCATGTATGCGGTAAGGTTTAGTCCTGTGTATTGGCTTCCTACCACCTGCTGGTAAACCTGCTGTATGTGTCTCTGTTTCTCTCTCTCTCTTTCTGCGGTTCGCTCCACTGCTAACACATACACACACGCTGAGTGGGGGAGGAAGGGAGATGAAGGATTGGGTGGGGGCAGAGCAGAAGAGAGGGGGGAGAAAGAGGGGTGTGTGTGTGTGTGTGTGTGTGGGGTGCATGCTACTGTCATGGCGGTTAGCTAATTTATGTGTATTTTGCGGCTCCACACCTCACCAGCCAAGTGTGGGCGGATCCCCTCTTCTCTCTCCAGCCCAGGGCCCGCCTCCCCTCTCCCACATCAGCCATTCAAGCCCAGCCTGTCTGTCATAGGGGTCTCTGAGCTGTGATTGGCTGTCAGGGAAACGGTAGATGGTAGGGTCTGGATTTATTGGCTGAGAGCAGGGGCAGGTTGGCAGAGGAGAGCCGTTCGGAGGGGTTCGGCGGTTGGCCCTCATTCTGTCCAAGCTGTAAACATAAGGCTGGGGTGTGTGTGTGTGTGTGTGTGTGTGTGCGCCGGGGAGCTCAGAGGACAGGCCATGTCGGAGAAGCTGCAGTGAGGAATAAAAGACTGTTGGTGCTGGAGGATTGTATTTGGGGGGACATTGTTGTGGATTACCAGCTGGTTTATGCGGTGTGGCCGTGACAACCGTGGGATTTACCTGAAGACAAGAAGCTGCAGTAGCAGGCTCTGGGTACTGCTGGCTTTCACTCTCTCTGTTCGTGTGTGTGTGTGTGTAAGAAAGAGAGACACGAATGGTGGATTTAACTGCTGGCTATGTTAACGGACAGATGGACCACCAAGGCACTGTTCTGATATCGGCCCATTGGCTTTCATGTGTGTGTGTGTTTATGTAAGGGGTATGTGGGGTGGGGGGGGTTAATGTGATTAAATGTAATTGTGAATTGTGTTACTCAAGACTCTTGGCTGTGCTGTATTCAAAGCACTAGCATTTCACTGTGTTCACACACACGCACACACACACACACACACACACACACACATCTAAAGGGGGTGCTCCAACGGTCTTGCATATGCACACCTTCTAATATTGGAAAATATTCACACTCACAAAAACACACTTTCGGTCACTCGGAGTCCCTGTTGCCGTGGTAATCAGGCTCTTGTGTCATTGCAGTGTGTCGGCATCTGGAGTAGGCTTCATCCTGGTCATAGACCGCCGGCAAGACAGATGGGCCGCCGTCAAGGGAACACTGTTACGCATCGTGGTAAGTCATAGTGTGTGTGTGTGTGTGTGTGTGTCAGTGTGTGGGAGTCTTGGCATCTGTGTGGGGTATGCTATTATCACTGGAGACTCACTGATAGATTTGTTTTTTTTCCGGTTTGATTCATATCAGATGCAAAGAGCTTGGTTTTTGAATGCAGTGACATGAGACTGAATATAGATGTTTTGGAATGAGTGGTAGAGCTGTACTGATACACTGTACACCTCAGATACAATTAGCATTTGCTAGCACACAGCGTTATATAGCACAAGCACACATGTTGGGCACCTCAAACAACATATAAACAGACCAGCAGAAGCGTCTCTTATCAGTGCTGTTTGGGTGAAACGCTGATGAGATGCTGCCTGCTGTCACCCCGCTGGGAGCCACTGCTAGCTCGCATTGTAGCCGTTAGCCCCCTGGCTCAGTTTATATACTGATGTGCTCGGATGCTGAACACAGGCTCGTCCTCTCTCTGGTGTTGACAGACGTGACTCCCGGGAGACATGTGCTCCCGGCTACACTGGGGTGGAAGAGGGAGCTCTCTCTCCCCTCTCTCTCTTGTTCCTCCTTCCTGGCCTGTGTCTCGTTCCCTCCATTTTTGACATTCCCACAGAAAGTTTTGAAGAAGAGAGGACCAGGTTGGTAACATTTGGGGAAAAACAGAAAGAGAGTGAGCGTGGAAAAGACCGGCAAGAATGAGAGAGGTGAGCGAGGTAGAGAGGGAAGGAGAGAGAGAGAGAGAGAGAGAACGCAGGTGGATGGTAAACTGAAAACCAGGTGTTTCTGTATGCGTGTGTGTGTGCGTGTGTGTGTGTGTGTGGGGGTGGGTGTTTGCATGTACATATGTGTGCCTGTCTGTGTTGAGTGGTAGCCACAGTTTTTGTGTACCCTTGAATGTCTTAAAAACAATCAGCTGTATTGCCAAATAGAACCTACCTCCTGGCTCTGAGAATAGACTTTTCAGCACCAGCTACCACTGGACAGCTCCCTCCATATGGAGAACATGTAAAGCCTGTGTTCTCCTTCAGCAACATCTTGTAAAGCATACTCTTGTATAATGTATGCAGATTACTGTTAATGATATGCTAATTGCTTACTGATAAACATCTGAAACACAACCTAATGCCCGGCCTGTTGGATTTCTTAGAAACACTGCATGGAATAGTTCAGTATAATTTGCTCCTGCCAGGTAAGCAGTGCTCGCTCACCCATGTCTTACTAGTATGGCCCCTGTTCCCCCTTTAATTCAGAATGGAACATTCCCTTTATAAGGCCATGTTCCAGCCTATGGGTTCTAACATGTCTCTGAGAAGGGGGGTTATCAAATAGCCGTGATACATTATTCCTAATACACACAGATGGCCTATAGTGCACTACTGCATTAGTATCTGCCATATCTCTTTTACATGCAGGTTTTTAATCTGGAATATTGTCAGCTGTCATTGGGATAGAACTGGGGTGGAATCAGTTCCACTCCAGATTATCTGATTCTTTTAGTTAAATGAAGTGTGTTTGTATTGATTCCTCTGCAGTGGTACTGGTGTCCTGGGTGTGGGGGAGGGATGGGACCAGCTTGATTAGTAGAGTGGAGGATCAGCATTGTGTCAGCACATCCTCAGGGACAACTTTCTTTCTCTTCCTTTCTCTCACTCAATAACACTCTTTCTTTCTCTCTGTATCCCTCACTCTTTCTTTCTTATTCTCTCCTGTTTTATATTTTTCTGTTCTTTCTCGTTTTTGTTTCTGTCTCTCTCTTATTCTAAAATCTCTTTCTCCTTTTCTCTCCGGCTTTCACACACGCACACTTGCACACACATATTCACCGGCTCCTTTGCTGTCCTGTCTCTCTCTTCCATTGCTCTCATTTATTTTGTCTCTCTGTCTGCTTGCCTCTCACACGGTCTCTGTCATGTACAGTACAGGACAAGATGCTTTTTCTGTGGGCTCCTCTGTGTGTGCTGTTCATATAAATGACTAAAGAGGAGGCTGTATGCCTCTAGTCAACCTTGAGGAAAAATCATCATTTTAAATGGCTGAGTACCGTGATGCATGTATGTGTGTGTGCGTGTGCACGTATGATTGTGTGTGTGTTTCGCGGCTGGTCCCGAGAGATCTAGATCCAGGCTGGGTGAGGATGTGGACACTGGTGTCATTACTCACCCCCAGGCAGAGCAGACACAGAGGTGGGTGTGGGCCGAGGGGCTGTGTGTGTGTGTGTGTGTGTGTGTGTGTTTGTGTGTGTGTGTGTGTGTGCGTGCGTGCATTTTACATGAAAAAACACACTGTAAATCTGAGAAGCAAGGGAAGCAGACAGTGCTGTAACTGTGTGTGTGTCCAGGCTTTGTTTGGTAGAGGGTCTGTCCCAGTGAGAGGACGAGCTGTGTGAGGGGAATGACCTTGCCAGCGCATCTCACGTGTCTCCAATGAGCCAGTGTGCTGAAGGTCGTTTGCATCCTTATCTCTCTACACGTCAAAGTCATCACACAAATCAATGTCCTGGCTAACCAACTGGTGACGAACCAACTATGGATCTCAGATCTGATTGGGAGCAAAGCTTGGATCATAGTGGTCGTTGCATCGCTGTACAAACACACACACACACACTGCCAGCTGCTATACCTCACACATCCCATGCACTAGCTAAGGAGCACTATGTTATTCAAGGAGTGTGTGTGTGTGTGTGTTGGTGTGGTGGCAGACCCCTCCCTGCACCCAGCACCAGCTTAAAATGTAAAACACTTTGATCTTTGTAAGAATATGGGTGAAAAATGCAATATAAGTGGATAATCATCATTTATTTATGGCCTGGCGCGTGGCTGGATGACAGGGTGCAAGTCTACTCCACAGAGAGGCTATTGTTATGGAAATGACAGGTCAGAGCCAATAGCAGAACCCCCCCACCCTCTTTTTAACTTGAAGATTTTAATTGGTTCTTTCAACAGCCTCATATTCAGGATTATATTGTTGGATGACGGATGAGGTCTCAAAATGTATCTGCTGTACTTACATTTTGTACATTTTCTGTTCATCACCCAGTAAGTTAACTCTGTGTCTTCCCTTGTGCAACCATGCGTTCAACTCTGTATCTTTAACCAGTTTTATTTTTATATTGTTTCAATGCCGATGAATACAGGATCTATCTAAATAAATAAATAAATAGACGTCTGCTTCTCACCTCTCCCTAGGGTTAGGTTTAGACCTCATGATCTAGAATTAATTGACGATAACATGTTGCGAGGAGGATGGTTAATCCCTGTTCACGCACACAAACACACACACAGCACTACAGCTGGAGTGTCAGTCAACCAGTGAAAGGCCTCCTAGGAAAAAGGAGGTTAAGCTAGTTAGCCACCAAATGAATCAATCACAACCAGCCCCATGTGTCATCTAACTACACAGGTCTTTCAGAGCGTGAGAGGGAGAGGGGGTAGAGGAAGAGAGACATCATTTCCTTTGTGATTTGAAAACATATTAGTTTTCATTGACAGACGCTGCTGCTACTTGTAAGGAGAGTATAGAATCTGTCTGTGTATTGACTGTGTCATAATCATGAATAATGAATGAGAGGTTTAAAGGCCTCAGGAGGGGCCTGTGTGTCTCAGTAAGCCTGTGTTATTTCACCTCTAAACAGAACGGCTGTCTGAGAAAAAGGAAGCGGGGAGAGAGAGGTAGAGAGGGGGAGAGGGAGGGAGAGAGAGGGAGTGAAATATGGAGAGAGAGGCCACAGATGACCATCACTGCACGGTTTCTCCTTACTGCTCAAGGAGGAGTGGGGTTTCCATGACAACACCATGCAGGCGGTTGGGTTTGTATGGATCATGGGATGTTCACTGCTGGCGAAGTGGTGACATCAACAGAAAGAGAGGGGAAGAGAGGGAGACAGAGAGAGAAAAGGCTTATGATGCTGATTTAAATTACTATTGACAACTTCTCTTTATTACCCGTTGTTTTTTTGGTGTACTGCTCCTGCAGACTTTTCAATATTGCAATTCATATTTGCCTCGATAGACCATATGCCTTCAAATCTGTAGAATAGACGACTGGGATTTCCATAACAAGCCAGAGTATCTTAACCATCTGGACCAGGTCACTGTGGTGCAATCTAGGTTTTATCTGCCCCCCCCCCCCATCCAGGCTGTGTGTATGTGCGTGCAGAACATATTTTTAAAATATAATCTCTCCATCTAATATAAGCTCTGTCTCGTTCTCTGCCTCCCTCCCTCCCTCTCCTGTGCTTCCCTCTACCTGCCTCCCTCTGCCTGCCTCCCTCTCCCTCTGCCTGCCTCCCTCTCCCTCTGCCTGCCTCCCTCTCCCTGTGCCTGCCTCCCTCTCCCTCTGCCTGCCTCCCTTTCCCTCTGCCTGCCTCCCTCTCCCTCTGCCTGCCTCCCTCTCCCTTTGCCTGCCTCCCTCTCCCTCTGCCTGCCTCCCTCTGCCTGCCTCCCTCTCCCTCTGCCTGCCTCCCTCTCCCTCTGCCTGCCTCCCTCTCCCTTTGCCTGCCTCCCTCTCCCTCTGCCTGCCTCCCTCTGCCTGCCTCCCTCTCCCTCTGCCTGCCTCCCTCTGCCACCCAGGGTTCATTCCCTGGGATCTTACATCTGGTTCTGGTCTTGCGGCCCAACACCCTCCTCCAGCGGACCCTCTCCGACATCTTCTTCAAGTTCAACAGGGATGAGTTCAAGATGAAGGTGCCTGTAGGTGCTCTTTCGTGTGTCTGTGTCTTTGTGAAAGTGTTTATGTGCATGTTTGTGTTTTTACATACGTGTATGAATAGTGCCTAACGTGTTTCTGTGTGTGTGTGTGTGTGTGTGTGTGTGCGTGCGCATTCACCAGGTGGTGATGCTAAGCTCTGTGACTGAGCTCCACGCCTACATCGACCGCACCCAGCTGACCCAGGAGCTAGGAGGCACCCAGGAGTACTGCCACGACGCCTGGATCTCCCACCGCACGGTAAGCCATGGAGCCAGGAGGACCCGTCTAAACGCTGGACCACCATCTCCTACTGTAGCAGAGCCGTCTACGGCGTGTGTTTGTGGGGGTGTAAACTGTGTGCATGTGTCCCTCCCAGGCCATCGAGGCCTTTGCCCTCATGGTGAAGACCACGGCTCAGACCCTGCAGGCGTTTGGCACGGAGCTGGCTGAGACGGAGCTGCCCAACGACGCCCAGGCCACCTCCGCCCTGCTGGGCACGCACACCGACAAGAAGGACAGGATGAAGGTGAGAGGAGGACAGGAGGCAGGGGACACAGCTGCGCTGTTGGTTCGTGGATTATTTTGTTAACCTCATTAGCACTTACATGAGCTTGATTGTGTGTGTGCGCTTCTGTCTCTCGGTGTGTGTGTGTGTCCTCCAGGAGGACTTGTGTGTAGCCCTGGCCCAGGGGGGTCGTCTCCTGGAGAGCATCAATGAGCCTCTGCAGAGAGACCCTGACTACAGCATGAACCAGGACGAGCTGGAGAACCTGGCCACTGTCCAGAGGTACGCTGTGTGCGTGTGCGTGCGTGTGTGTGTGTGTGTGTGCTGCTGGAGAGTGGATATAGCAGGCCTATTCCAGTTGCTGAATTGGGTCTATTCCCTGACCCAGAACATTGGACTCCCTTTTGTACTTGTCTGGGGTCTGGTCTTAAAGCTAGTTACGTTTATTCAGCTTCCTGTGTGTGCTACTGTCTTCTGTCCTGAGTACAGTAGAGGACAGAAGTACTTTATTGACCCCCCCATCAGAAATGTGCACAGTCACAGCTGCATTGACAGTCACAATGCAAAATATACATTATACAAAATATATAAAGTACCATAATTAGTAAGGATGGATCATAATAGCTTCACTCTCAAAACCTGTCTGGATTAAGCTTGAAAAGTAGGTTTGAATTTTTCTTTAATAACCGCGTTAAATCCTTCTCAACTTCTTCATCTCTCCGCTATTTTCTACAATCTCTGGACTCACTCTTCCTCCCTCACTTGTCTTGTATTTTCTTTCCTTCTTCTCTCCGGCACCTGTCTCTGCAGACTCCTGGGACAGCTGGATGAGACGGAGACGGCGTTTGATGATTTTTGGGAGCAGAACCAAACCAAGCTGGAGCAATGTCTGCAGCTCCGCCATTTTGAGCACCACTTCCGCGAGGTCAGTAGAATTGTGGGAGTTGTAGTTCTAGCCAGCTGCTTGTCAAAGCACATGTTTGCAATGCCTGAAGTGGTTTGGATGTGTTTTCAGTGAGACATTGCTCTTTCTGAGGTCAATAGGTCGCTTGGTGAACTTCACCCAGTTCTATATACATGACAGCCAGGAGGCAGTAGCTCGCAGGACTTTGATGAGTTAC